>NC_134271.1:3751990-3934490 GCF_031893055.1 Leptodactylus fuscus | reverse complement strand
TGTTTTGTAGTTGTGTTTTATCCCTCGCTACAGCAGGTTAACCAAGCGAAACCTAAAGGTGGCCTTTAATGTGGACCCGCGAGCTTGTTTATTATTATTGACTAAGGATAGAAAAAAACCTCTCCATTTTGTGCGTCTTTTCACTCAAGAGTGAACAAAAACAGCTGAGCTGTAAATGTCAGCACACACCATGAATTATACTCAGTGATGGGCAGCTGTTAACTGGAAAGCCGGCGAATTGAATAGAATTATGATTCTCGTCAGCTCTCCGAGTTTGTCTGTAATAGCGCGGCTGTAAAACTTCTATCCCGAGCGTTGTCTTGATTGGCAGAACCATAAAAGCAGTGTAAGGGCATTGTGTAAGCCTTAAAGGGGACCTGCAGCTTCATCAAACTTTCCATGTCATGTGGCGATAGGTCGGAAGTTTTGGCAGACGCCCCCACCAATTGCAAGAACAAAGGGACAAAAATACTTACCTGAACGATCAATCCTGGATGTGTCCGCTCTGCTCAGACTAATATACTGGGAATGACTCGGAGATTTGCTGACCATTCTACGGGACCTCAGCGCTCAGTAAAGCTTTGCTGCCCTTCATTTAGGGACCAGCAGGAGCCTCAGCACTAGGGATTTGTAACAACTTGCTTTGTTAACAATTTTTCAAAAAGTTTGCAAAATCCAAAATTATCAGGGTTTTACCACCTGTGAACCACTATACTCACTATTGGATCTGTTCTGCAGAGGCAAAGGGGAGGTAAATAACCATATCAAGAAACTTTACTTACCTCTCTTGGGCTCCATTATAGCAGTTTGCATCTAAGTATCATGATGTAAAAGGGCTCCACATGACCTCGAAAGCCCAATCAGAGGACTTGTCATTCAGGAGTCTGGAAGAAGCCCAAAGGGAACATTGTCACAGCTGTATTCTTAGGTGTCAAACTGGGCTACATTTTTAAGGGAATGGGTCAGAAGTCTGAATATAATCCCTGCACCATAGATGGGTTGGTGTTGCCTCAATCAGACTAGGTTTTCCTTTTGGTAACTGCTGCTTCCAATGCAGAGATATCACTGTTTTTGTCAATAGGCAAATCAGGTCTGGTGCATAGACGCCTTGGACAAACATGGCAATATCTTGGCAATGGAGACATTTTCATAGAATCCTTTTCCGTCCGTCAATCTTCTGATTTATCCTAAATCCGCAGATGAAAATTTCTTCCAATCCTTTTTTGCTGTTTATACCAGATCTTCGATATGTTTTGATATTCATCTCCATCCGTTATTATCTGTAACGGAACTGTAGACAGACTAATATAATGCATTCATAGACCTTGTGCGCACACTCCGGCCTTGCACAAACAATACACAATTGTTTCACGGTAATTGCTGTGAATGTCAGAAACGTGCAAGAACTCCGGGTGCTAATTTACTGAAAATCTTTCTATGTTGACACAAATGTAATCATTACTGTCAGTGAAACTCATCAACTCTGATAAGATATCAAACAGCCAACATCACAATAATGAGATTCCTATTAAAACATCCAATTATTGCAACTCGGTGACCTTGCTATACAATATAAAGAGCTGTGTAATTATAAGTGACAATTCTCCCTTTGGTGTGTTCTACAAGAAAGCTTTCTGCAATCGGGAAGATTCTAACACTTGGAAAGAAAGAAGAGAAGTTTGTAATCTAATACTAACCCTTACTGGGTGAAGGCCGGTGGTGCACTGTATCGGTATCAAGTCGTGGCATCACACAGTGGAATTTGGTTTCCATCGTGTGACCATACGCTTAGAACCCAGGGGCGCAAGTGTTGAAACTTTCTCTTGAGGAACTTTTTAATGGGATTGTCAGGCCCCAAATAATTTTTCCTACCGATGATTTATCCAGAGTATCTGATGTGTTGGGGGAGGAGGGGGTCTGACGACTGCAACAATGTGAAAATGTATCCATCAAACCATTTGCTGGATACATTTTCACATTGTTGCACCTTAGTAACTCCACTGCAGTCTGGAGTAAGTGTCCGTGCAACCTTTCATTATTACTAGGTGGAGCGGTTTTTCCTATTTTTGTTGTTTGTCTGACGACTGCACCCCACACAAATCAGCTGTTCCAGGAACTTCCAGGTGCCGCAAGTTTCAGCGATGGATGGGGAACGCAAGCAGATACATCATGTATTCATAGTAGTGGAGATACTAAAGGCATATGACTTTGTGGAGACAATATTCTAAATCCCATCAATATTTGGTGTGACCTTTGCCCTTTGGAGGAGGAGGAGTCCTGGAAGTGATGATCCGGCCCCCACAGATCATCCAAACTGTCTGGGATAACGTGAGGAGACAGATGGATTGGCGCAAGCAACATCCACAGAAGATCTGTGCAAGATGGCGGCGGGAACAACCGAGAAAAACTGATGGGAGGTAAAGGGCAAAGGTCGCACCAAATATTGATGGAATTTGCATTTCTTAATTGAAAATAAATAATCCATTAACTCTTTTATTTTTTACTGTGCAGCATTTTTCCACACCTGCCTAAGACATTTGCACCGTACTGTATAACTGGCGACTATCACTGACCACACAGACATGAGTGCCGGGCACTTCTAATTTTCTTTGCTTGAGATGACAGGTGTCCTTGGTTTTCAACATCCCTGATCCTTATCTGGAGATAAGCGGCCACTGGAGGAGCCCAGAAGAAGAAAATCCATCTCGACATTCCAAGCACATACGTGATCAGCCAAGCCCTGCTTATATACATATATATGTCTGGGTAAGGAGGGGGTGGGGTGTAAAGCTTGACCAACGGCTTGCAGAATTATTCGTCAAACTTCATCCTTTCTCTTCCGCTCTTTCCTCTTTTTCGGCTCCTTATTATCTCGCCCTTCTTAATTTATTAAAGCCGAGCAGAAGACATTTACTTACTGAATAATAAACTCCCCTCCATAATAATTGCTCCCTCTCCGATCCTGGAGTATAAAAATGACAATTCATCGAGATCTACAGATATTAAAGCTAAAGTAATAGGAGACGTCACTTAGTAGAACTCGACAGAATTAATAAGGATTCCAAGGCTCTGCCGTTGCGATGACTAAAAGCAAGGATGAAGATGTGACAATCGGTGGCCTAAAAATAAAACGACACCCGCCATGCGATATGAGGAGAGTCACTTCACGTTGACTCATAAAACTGAATCCTCCAAGAGATTGGCTCCTATTCACATTCACTTCTAGACAATATTGAAGCCAATTTGCTAGCGCTGGAGACGAGAGCTCCAGACAATGGTTTGTGCTCCGAGCATCGACTGAGCAATTCCTCTAATTATTCTCCCAAAGCCTAAAACCTTGATTTGAAAACCTGTTGTGGAGGAGAAGACAAAAAAAATATGTGTTAATCACTTCTCTCTTAAAGGGATTCATCCTTAAGGAACACTTGTCACAGATACCGAGCGGCGTAAGAAGTTGATATCATCTCACACAACATGGAACGAAACCTTTGTCACATTTCATGTGGTTGTAGCGACGGATTCTCATCTTAATTTACCATTAGAAGAACGTAGACAGGCAAAAAGACTCCTGGGTATTAATGAGACAGACTCTCGCCAGTGACAGTCTCACTGAGCAAACCAAAGTTTTCTACTTTTACTTTTAATTACTTAACTTGGATTTTTCTTTGTATTGGTTATGGGAACAGGAACGTATAGGTAGGATACAAAATATCATGCAGAGGATCTAAAATCTAGGTTCCTACAAGTGCAACGTCTGACCCATCGTCTTGCCTATACTGGCACATGGCCACTAACTGGAATAGGACTAAGTGGATACAATTGTAACACCAGGTCAGTTGTTGAGATAGATGAGTTCTCTATACTTATGTAAAGCACAATGGTGCTGGAGACTGGATACCTTGAAGGATGGGTCCCCAACAATTGACCATTGGTGACTTATTGTAACGATGGCTCCTCAAAGTTCTATAGAATCTCTTTAAAGAGGAACTGTTACCAGGTCTGAATAGCCCATTGACATGGCTAATCTAATAGGCACTGTCCCCTGGAGCATTTTGATGTTTTGTTTATCCAAATCCGTTCAGCCATTACAAAGTTATAAGCTCTTTTAATGTTGTTACATATTAGGGTAAATTAGCTAAGTGGGCGGTAACACTGCAAGACATACAGCACACCGAGACCCCGCCCCAGAGGAGCCAGTGTTACCACCCACTCGGTTTCTATCAGCACTAACAGGGCTTATATCTTTGGAATGGATGAACGGATTTGGATAAACAAAACACCAAAATGCTCAGGGTGACAGCGCCGATCACATGATCGACATCATGGTGATAGGCCTTCTTTAAGGTGAATGTGACAATGATAGGACAATAGTTGAGAGCAGGTTAGGCTAATGTTAAACCAGAGTTTTTAGCAACCAATTTCCAATTCAATCTATAGCACCCTAATACCTTAAATAGCTGTTTTCCAAATGCTTGTTTGGCACATAGCTATTTCTTCTGCCTCCACATACACTCGGCCATAGGTGCACGTGTATATGAAGTCCTCTATACGCATAGGCTTGTCAGTCAGTCCAGATAATCAGAGATTCGCCACCTCTAAGACCTTTATTTTACAGTATATGAATGGCTGCCTTAAGCTTGCAGTCTAGTTTTTATCATTCACATAAAAGAGACGTCAGCTGACAGCTTGCTCACCCAATTCCCCCATATGTGTGCGGAAGGAAGACAGAGAAAATACTGCACAAAGTGTGAACACAGTGAAGGGTTGGCTGAAAACCAACCATCTCTATTATTAACATTATTGTTGGGGATGGAAGTGATGCAGAGATTTCTTTGGTCAAAGCCAAGACTGAAGGCTCAGTGTCTAACAACCCCTGACCTCAATTACCTGCTATATCCTGGCTGTGTTTATGGGTGTGCACAAGATATTTGGTTAAGGTGTGCACCAGGGTAAGGAACACCATAAGATACTATTAAGAAGAATAATGCAGATTTGGAATCCTTCTGAAGTAAAACAAAGCAAAGTAAAGCAACCAATAAATAAAGCTTACTGCATGACACTAGAAACACAGTTACCACATTTATACTGTATCAAAACCAAGTTGACAGGATATACTGTATCTACTGCATAGCTATATCACCAATACTGCAGCCACCAGTGTCTTCTCCTATGTCTCTGCTCTTCCATGGTCGCTGTACTCCAGTCTTTGCCGGCAGGGCGCATGTGCAGGCACCCAGGACAGAAACAAATAGACACAAGGGCCATATATAACATTGGAAAAGACATCTATGTTGGCAATATTTTTGGAATGTGCCAAAAACTATCAGGTAATAGTTGTAATAGTTGCATGTAGCTGTAAAGTGTGCACTCGGAATGAATCCAGTCCAACACCGTCTGCGGATTGGAGGCTAGGGCATCAGCAGAGATGTGGAATTGGTGGGTTATTTATCAGTCCTTTATATCATTCTCTGGATTTGATGTGTATGTCTACGTTGGGTTTACTCCTTTAAAGCCTAATGCCATCAGTCAGAACTGACTGCAGCCCAAGACAGGAATTTTCACTATGGCCATAAAATTGCTTAAAGACATTAATATTCCATGTGGACAGTCCCTGCAACATCACTGCACAATTGGTAGAATGAATATGCTTTGCCTCAAGTCATAGCGACCCCTAAAACAATAGCATAATAAAATGCAAGAATAATAACCTTTGCCCCCCACAATGACCAATCACCCCTCCCCCTATAAGGAGCCATGTCTAGTACAGCCGATGATCAGCTCTTCCCATATTACTTGCATTCATGTTACATTTCTAACAAGCTTTTTACTTAGCAGGAATTTCATGACAGTTTCTTCTTTTTTTTGTATTCGGCAGAGCTAATGTTCTTCAGGGAATCCTGGATCTCACTGCAGTGCAGGCGGAAAGCAGCAGCAGCCGTATCAGTGCGCCAAGAAACTGCAGACACAATTTTACTGCTGACTGTGAGAGGGGGAGCCACACGAGCAAGGCTCTCCGAATATACAATTTATGGCTGACAATCGCTCTGCCATTGCCAGGCTGTACCTGGACTCGTGTACATGAGCTGAGCTCCATGTAAAGGAGCCTAGGAGTGATGACATCATATAATAATGACATGATAATTCATTCTGATGTATATTTGTAGCTGTGTGTGCTGTAGAACAAAGACATAGAGATGGTGAAGCTCAATAGCAACTATGTAACAGGTTTCTAGAAAACTCAACTGCTCATATAATAATAGGTATAGGGTCAGGGGGCTTACTAGCACCAATGCACACACATTTACAAGCAGTCATAGATAGGGGTTCAGCATGGGGGGTATCACATCCATGTAGTCCCCTAAGTCAGATTTACCAATACTACCCTATACAGTGACCATATAGTGGTATATACCAGCTCTATAGGGCTCGGCAGACTATTTAAGGCTGGACAGTCTGAGTGACTGCAGGTATAGGCATCACTAATAGGCTATAGCCCAGCATTGTGCGCCTTGCATTATGATGTGATCTTATTTGCCCTCCCCTTGTTCAGTGTCAGGATTCACCTCTTCTTGGATCTCATTGGTTGCATTGTTACTAATTGCCTCTTTATACTATTTGGACTTGTCTGCCTCCTACAGGAAATCATTGCTTCATCTGATATCAGTGAATTGTGTTGGATTGTGTCTGCCCTTGACCATCAAGAACACGGAGGAGGTTGCTGTGGTCACATGACCTACGGGGAGCGGTGGCGAATCTGCACTGGACTGGTGGGTGTTAACGGCATAGGTATTGCCATTCTTCTAACTCCTTCACTATGTGATGTCTTCATTACCCCCTGACCACTAGTCATTGGCATTAATCCAGAGTTTTACTAGTATGTTAGTATGTGGTTGATTTAAGATCATAACAAGGAACCGATTCCAGCACAAAGAGACATTCCTTCAAGATACAGGATAAAAATAACAAGTTTTCTCCAAATAACAGTGGCCTACCTGTCCTCAGGTCGTGGGTGGTATTGCAATCTGTCCACTTCATTGGTTCTGAGCTTCACTACCACATCCGGCCCATGACAGACAGGTATTATATGGAAGGAATCAGCCTTTAGAACCCCTTTACATTTACATTTCCCACTTTGGTTTCATCTCCAGGAAACCGATACAAGTAAAATAAACAGGGCTCAGATTTTTATGGCTAAAGAGAAATTTTTGGAGCCATTATTGGATCAGCTAAGGACATAAAGAGTGGGGTGATATAATCAGGATGCATTGTGATGTTTATCATTCTATTTTAATATAAATGAGCGATCCATTCTTTGGCTTTAACAAGCTCTTGTGCTTGCCTGGCTGAATGCAGGAATAGAATTTGGAACGTTGCAGTGAGAAGTCAGCTTTTCTATAGAGCTTTGATTAATGCGTATTGGCAAATCTTTAAATTCTGCCTTGGAATGCATGAAAAGAGCTTAAAATTGTCGAATGTATTGTAATAAATCAGCATTAAAGGAGTGACACGTCTGTTATCTTTGTTTACTTGAGCACATCTCACTTAATGGCCTTTGTTAAATGCGTTTGCTTTTTTTTACTATAAAATGCTCAATTGTTTTGTAGAATGTAACAGGAATGGACAGAACGCTTAATCTGCATGTTAATAAAGATGTCATTTAAGGAGAGATGATTCTCCATTTACATTTTATTTAGGTTGGATTATGTGGCAGCTTCGGATCTGTACAGATGTGATCACACTTATCCCATCTCTAGTTTAGTTTACTGATACAAAGTCACATGAAATCAATTCGATACAATATCACAAAATGTTACTGGAAGGCTACAAATCACCCATAGGGGGTCACACGGAGACAACAACACAGGGAGATGATCTCTTTATGTGAACTGGTTACTTGTTGTCTAATTTTTGGAAATCTATCTGATAAATGGAAAGGTAAGAGAAGACACATCTGTGTAAAGGATCTCTGAGCAAGCCAAAAAATTACAGTGGCTCTTGCTTAAAGGGGTGACGCCACATGATGTCATATGATAGAGGATAAATAGCTTATTATAATGGGTGAGACCCCCGCTGATCCTGAGAACACCCCATGTTCTTATCCACTTCAATGGTAGCACAGATTGTGGGGTCTCATCGGTCAAACCTCCGTCGATCAGCTAGTTCTCCTATACCCTATGCAACTATGTATCCTTTATCCATCATGACAAAACCCCTTTAATTGTAGTAATTTACATACAGGAATAGGACAGCTGAACTTGTTATTTAAAGGGGTTGTCTAAAGGAGAAAACAATTTCGAACAGGCATACACTATTGGCCAAAAGTATTGGCACCCCTGAAATTCTGTCAGATAATACTCCTGTTCTTCCAGATAATGATTGCAAGCACAAGTTCTTTGGTATTATCTTCATTTAACTTGTCTTCAATGGAAAACCACAAAAAGAATTGTAAAAAAAAAAAGCCAAATTGGATATAATTCCACAGCAAACATAAAAAAGGGGGTGGACAAAAGTATTGGCACTGTTTGAAAAATCATGTGATGCTTCTGTCATTTGTGTAATTAACAGCACCTGTTACTTACCTGAGGCACCTAACAGGTGGTGGCAATAACTAAATCACACTTGCAGCCAGGTGAAATGCATTAAAGTTGATTCCACCTCTGTCCTGTGTCCTTGTGTGACCACATTGAGCATGGAGAAAAGAAAGAAGACCAAAGAACTGTCTGAGGACTTGAGAAGCAAAATTGTGAGGAAGTATGATCAATCTCAAGGCTACAAGTCCATCTCCAAAGACCTGAATGTTCCTGTGTCTACCGTGCGCAGTGTCAGTAAGAAGTGTAAAGCCCATGGCACTGTGGCTAACCTCCCTAGATGTGGACGCAAAAGAAACATTGACCAGAGATTTCACCGCAAGATTGTGCGGATGGCGGATAAAGAACCGCGACTAACATCCAAACAAGTCCAAGCTGCCCTGCAGTCCGAGGGTACAACAGTGTCACCCCGTACTATCCAGTGTCAGCGTCTGAATGAGAAGGGACTGGATGGTAGGAGACCCAGGAAGACCCCACTTCTTACCCACAGACAGAAGCCAGGCTGGAGTTTGCCAAAACCATTTATCCTTTTAAAGGGGTTTTCTTAGAATAACAACTTTGTTACCAATTCACAGCATAGATGATAAGTGAGTGTTCATTGGACAGACAAGTACACTCACTGCCGCTCCATATATCCTATATAGGCCTCTGGAAGAGACGTGTGTACAGCGCTGGACTGTCAGTTCCATAGACTATGAATGAAGTGGTCACTCTCCAAAAACAGGGGATAATGGGCTTCCATTTTTGTGATCCATGAGACCCACGATGATCATACACTGAGGCTATGAATGGCCGATCAGTTGTTATGGTGGGACAATCCATTGCACTAAGTAGGGTTGTTGCCATTATGACGGAGCTTTATTACATTCCATCTCCGCACAACAAAAGCTCAGACTCCGATATGTTTTAAAGACTCTTAAAATTAACAGAGTGGATAAATCTATGCCGTAACCTTTACCAAATACATGAAAGTAGATTAAACATTTGTTTGGATGTTTATTGACCTACATTATGTTCTGACTAATTGATTTATGTAAATGTATCTTCTGTGTTTTCCTCTCGTCGCTATTTGTCTCATTTACAGGATTAGTCTTTTAACGTTATTGCCTTGCGTCTTCATTTTTCACACGTTTTCATTCCGAATTATAATCTGTTTTTATGGAAATAAATTATGTCATTATTGTCTGGTTATTTTTGTCTTATTTAGTCGCACACGTGTAGTTCTTTTTACGTTCACCACCTGTTGTGTGTTATATTTAGATGGTGCAGATACGTACAAGTCATTTTACAGCCGCACAAAGGTTAGGATTGTCATCTTTGCATCAATATTATGTTTATTATTATTTATTAATTAAACTGTAATTTGTTTGCTTTCAATAATTTCCGTTCTAAATTTATTTAGTTTTTTTTTTTTTTTTTTTTATTGAATGTAGAACAATAGAGAATATAGTAACTCTGTAACAATTAAATGCAAAATATATATCATGAATAGTATCGAAGCTTATCCTTATAGATACACAAAAGAAAGCTTTTGGCTGTGCCATATAGTTGGGCGGGTAAAGGAGGTCAAGGGCGTTAGAACACAAAAAGGGAAAGGCAAGGATCGGCAACAGCAATAACCAATAGCCACAGTGTAAGGGAATTGCAATAGGAGCAATTCCCCAGTAGATGCTAGAACCCTACAGGAAGGGGCACAAGGGACAGTGAGCCCTGGTCTGAAACCCCCCACTATCCCTTCCTGCTTGCCGGTCCTATCCTAGATAATAGACGACAACTGGACGACGGACCATTCCTAAATACGTGACGCACAAAACACGGACAAGACAAACATCAAGGGAGGTCAGCTAGCCAGGGGTCAGTAAAAGTCGAGCGATGCAGTGTCAAAATCGATAACCAAAACAATAGTCAATAGGGAAATCCAGAGGTCAAGAATCAGAATACAAGAATAAACAGCAAGAGAAAAGCCAGCACGCACAAAGCAATAGCAAGCACCAGTATGAATGTGAGCCAAGAATAAATAGGGAGGAAGAACCTGCCCTGGACCTGATAGGAAGGCAAGTGGTCAATCACAGGGCAAGACTAAATTTAACCATTAGAGGAGCAGAGGGAAATGAAGGTGAAGGAGATGGGTGTGGTGGGAAATCAATTACCAAGTTGAAGGAATAGGACAGTGTTCAGACAATGCAAAATGAACCCAAAAGAAGAAATCACAGCCAAATACATCTCCTGCGCCGCAGCATTTGATCGGATGATGACGCCAAAGCCCGGACAGGCAAAGATGTTACACTTATCTTTATAGATACATATAAGAAAACTTTTGTCTGTGCCATATAGGGTAAAGGAATCCAAGGGCAAGTTAAAGTACAAGAAGGGAAAGGCGAGGACCGGCAAGAGCAATAACCAATAGCCACAGTCAGATTGAAAGATAACTTTATACTACTAATACCAACATATATCAGCCACAACCTCAGATTCTTCCCCCAGTGAGTAGATATATAACAATATATAACAATATAAATTCACATTCGCACTCCAAGTAGAACTGATCTAGTATGGCGGCACTCCGACCAGTAATGGACCTTCCGGGGCACTAACTCTACCCAGCCATGTCGCTCTTCGTAAGTTTCCGATTTCCTTTGCCGAAATCCTGAAGAAACACCAATGTTTGTGACATTTTGACATTATCACTGCCCAATGTGATGGAGCCAAGCCGGGAGGTCCCATAACCCCTAGATGAGCCGGTTATGTGTCTTCCATGGAGTCCAGATCTTTCGAGAGGTTGCCATTGACATCTGTTACCAGTGAACTCTCTCGTACAATCTGCAGAGCCCATTCTAACACTTTTCTAACCCAATAATTAGACATCTGTTCCCGGCGGCCCAGCCCCTCCAATTCTTAATGCGTTACCCTAAATGCAGATAATTACCATCTCTATCATCATTGCGCTCGTTTCCTATAATACTACAATAAAAGTGCACAATTCACCATTACATTCATTTACATTTGTAGACAATTAAAAATTAAACAGTTTTGCAAACACGAACAATTACAATATTGCAGAGTTTTAGAGATTTCCTCTAATCATCTTAGCGGTGACATCTGTTGTCTTGATCGGTTGCCAATGGATAGGACCAGGAACTTGTAGGAACTTTTTATGGTCTTGGACTTGTCAGAAACCCATCCATGAAGTCCTTGTTGTGGATGGGTTATCAGACGGGGATACAACATACGTAAGAAGATAACCTGGTGTTTCTTACAAGTCCATGACCATAGAATGTTTCCATGTTAATGGTCGTATACACTGACAACCAATGAAGACAAAAGACGTCACCACTGAGATGGTTTCAGAAAATCTTTAATGCACAAAATTCTTTATTGCTTATCTTTACAAAGAGGTTTAAGTGTCTATAGAATTGAATATGGTGATGTTTGTGCGGAAAACCCTTCTAAGCTGTGGGATCTTTGTCCCCATTGATCAGACAGATGTATCAAGTGTATATAATGTGTATCCTGGCGGTAGAGTAGGAGTTGGCTGTAACTAATAGAGACCTATACAGAGGGACTGTCTCCATTAACCTCTAGGGTTCTGGATTTGATGTGGGTGTAAGCTGCACCAAATACGCAGGTAAATGCAGAACGCTACAATGTATTAGCAGGTTTAAAGCTCCTTTATGGTCTTCAGATATGGGATGGCCACTACTCCAACTAACCTTCTGCAATGTACAAGAGAAGTAAAGCAGATAAGACTTATCCAACTCTCATCCACAGGCTACAAATGGACCCGGCTGTGAACAGTGACCTTGTTATAGGGGACCCCAAAGTTACCTCTGCTACATAATATACCCCACTATGCTAAATGGCAGGGGGTATATAGGGGCCCCAGACTGTGCACTATAAACTGTAAGTTACACAATAAGAATAAGAAGGAATATGAAACCACATAGTGCAGAGTGATAGAGGATCTGACAATAGAGATGGAAATAAAAGGGGATAGATATTCGCTCTTGCTGACATTGCAAATGTCTGGACTTAGTGACTAATTAACATTGATGTTGTTTATGATCTTGTTTTTATGGCTGATTCTCTATTTTATGAGCCATGGCACTGGGAACAATAAGCAGAACTTACCTGGACGACCTCTGGTCCCAGAAGAACCACAAAGATGTGATAACCTTTCCGCTCCATTAGTCTGTCCAACTACAAGAGTCACATAAGGTAAGTAGAAATTAGGAACTAAATACATTGTTTCCCTGAGTTCATAACTTTCATTGTAACACATTTATATCATTTGTATACAGTTATGCTCCAGTCCGTCTGTCTCTTCATGTCACCCCAGACAGACTGGATGATGTTGAGATCAGGTCTCTGTGGGCTCATTACTAAGATGGTTAGAGAAAATTTTTTAGTGACTTGGGGTAACACGGTGGTTCAGTGGTTAGCACTACAACCTTGCAGCAATGGAGTCCAGGGTTCAACTCCTGCTAAGGTCAACATATGCAAGGAGTTTGTATGTTCTCCCTGTGTCTGTGTGGGTTTCCTCCCATACTCCAAAGACATACTGATAGGGGAAAAATGTACTGACATAAAGAAAAAAAAATGTGACTTATATTTTCAAAATGTTAAATTTTTTTTGTCTACAAATTTTAATCTGGCCATGTTTGCGGCCCTTTAAACCCCGTCCATCAACGAACAAGCCAAAACTACAATGAAACATGAGCAGACAATGAAGCAGGAGAACTTGTTACAATATAACATTTGTATTATTTTGTTACTTTCTTCTTCCTAAGGGTTCTCCATACGTACAAGTAGGATTTGGTTTTGTTTGTTAAGACTATGCAATACTTCAGAATATATAAGAATCCAGCAGTTGTTAACTTCAAGATATGCACTCTACAGTATATATTATATATACTGTGCGTGTGTGGGTGTGTGTGTGTGTGTGTGTGTGTGTGTGTGTGTGTGTGTGTTTGACTCACTCCAGGACCTTATTGCAGATGGTTTTTCATTGCCTGTCATCTCTATAAACTATAATTTCTAATGGATGACCCGTCAAGCAGGTGCCCGAGGATCGCTCAAATACCAATTTAGATGGATCAGATCTTGAGCAATGTTAGATATCAGCTGTATTTGAAGACTAGAAGAGGTTTCAATGACTAAACCTGCGCAGTCGTCTAATGCTCAATCCATCACTGGTTATTAGAAAAGCTTCTCCATCATTGTGTCCCATTGGTGTGTTTTCTACCCTTCCACACAATATCCTGGACATGGACTTGGCTCCTACCTCCATATACAGGGTAGAAGGTTCACAGAGGAAACATTAGCGGAGACTCTTATAAACCACTTACTCACATTCCTGGGCTTTGCCTCTGCTGTTCTTCTTCCAAGCCATCTGTCATGTTTATTGGTCCCCAGGTCACCTTGTGTAATGATGCGGACGCCTCCTATGTGACCAATGAAGCCCAGTAACAGTCATCATTTGACCTTGAGACTAGAAGACATGATGGATGGTCAGGAATGTGCTGGTGAACCACAAATAAAATTCTCTGCCTTAACGAGGGTATTAAAGACCTTTTGTCACTTCCACCAGTTCCACCAGTTCCAACCTTCAATGGCCTCCAATGATTCTGGTGCAGTTGGAATTTTTTCTCTAGCCCCCGCCATTCCAGAGCAATCAGTGTTGGTAGTTTTGGCACCTAATATGCTAATTAGGCTCTCTACAGTCAGGTGGGCTGGCCCGGATCAGGAAGGAACTGCCCACCTGACAGTAGAATCTAATTAGCATATCATTCACTAAAATTGTGGGATGATTTGAAGCGGGCTGTCCATGCTCGGCGACCATCTAACTTAACTGAACTTGAATTGTTTGTCCAAAATCCCTTCATCCAGGATCCAGGAACTGATTAAAAGCTACAGGAAGCGACTAGAGGCTGTTATCTTTGCAAAAGGAGGATCTACTAAATATTAATGTCACTTTTCTGTTGAGGTGCCCATACTTTTGCACCGGTCAAATTTTGGTTTAATGCATATTGCACATTTTCTGTTAGTACAATAAACCTCATTTCAATCCTGAAATATTACTGTGTCCATCAGTTATTAGATATATCAAACTGAAATGGCTGCTGCAAACACCAAAATATTTAGAACTAAAAATTATTAAGATTAATAGGGGGGCACAAACTTTTTCATAGGACTGTATAATACTGGTAGTAGTAAGCAGAGGTAAGTTACATGTTGTATAGGTAGAGGGCACCACGGAGTAAGGTTAGGGCTTAAATTGATATATTGTCTATAGTAATACAAAATAATAAAATAGTAATAAAATGTATCTTATTATTCATATTATGGGGCAGAAATCAAGCCCCAAAAAATAAACTGAGAAAACGTTTGTCCTTCTCCGAGTCTCCCATAGAGAATGAATGTAGGAGCAGAATAAGAGCATAACCTGCACATCATCAGGATGGGGAATGGGATCGCCATTCATGGGGTCGGTGGGGGCTGAACTCCCAAACCCCCACCATCAGGAGGTTAGTGCCTATTCTTTCAGTAAGGGATAACTTCTAAAGTTTTGTATTGTTTTAATTGAATGGCATTGGAATGAATGGTAATAATAATAATAATAATAATAATAATAATAGTAGTAATAATAGTAATAATAAAGCAAATACTGTGACCTCCAATCAAAAAGTCATATTTTCTCCCCAAAAAACGCAAGTAATTATTATTTCTTCTTGGAGCAGAATTTTTTTCTGTGCTGAATAAATATTACAGAAAATCTGCTGTAAGGTCATTGAAGGTCCAGATCACTTTGTATAACCGGTTCTTAATTGACATCTGGTATCAACAATTTTTGTCGACAATGCAGCTTATCCGCATTGATGGGGCGCGACTTGCTGCCAGATAGTTATTACGTTTCCTGCCAAATACATGTGACAATTTTGCAGTAATCTAAGGCCGAGCACTACAGCCACCGAATCACAGCGACATAGTCAGACTGGATGGGATTTGGCACCTTGTAATATGGCTGAAGGCCACAGCGGAACAACACTCGAAAGGGTTAATTGCATAGGATGGCATGCACGTAGCAGCATGGAGTGCATGTAGCAGTATGGAGTGCATGTAGCAGCATAGAGTGCACGTAGCAGCATGGAGTGCATGTAGCAGTATGGAGTGCATGTAGCAGCATGGAGTGCATGTAGCAGTATGGAGTGCATGTAGCAGCATAGAGTGCACGTAGCAGCATAGAGTGCATGTAGCAGCATGGAGTGCATGTAGCAGCATGGAGTGCATGTAGCAGCATGGAGTGCATGTAGCAGTATGGAGTGCACGTAACAGCATGGAGTGCACGTAGCAGTATGGAGTGCATGTAGCAGTATGGAGTGCACGTCGCAGCATGGAGTGCATGTAGCAGCATAGAGTGCACGTAGCAGCATGGAGTGCACGTAGCAGCATGGAGTGCACGTAGCAGCATGGAGTGCACGTAGCAGCATGGAGTGCACGTAGCAGCATGGAGTGCACGTAGCAGCATGGAGTGCACGTAGCAGTATGGAGTGCACGTAGCAGTATGGAGTGCACGTCGCAGCATGGAGTGCATGTAGCAGTATGGAGTGCACGTAGCAGTATGGAGTGCATGTAGCAGCATGGAGTGCACGTAGCAGTATGGAGTGCACGTAGCAGTATGGAGTGCACGTAGCAGTATGGAGTGCACGTCGCAGCATGGAGTGCACGTAGCAGTATGGAGTGCACGTAGCAGTATGGAGTGCACGTAGCAGTATGGAGTGCACGTAGCAGTATGGAGTGCATGTAGCAGTATGGAGTGCATGTAGCAGTATGGAATGCATGTAGCAGTATGGAGTGCACGTAGCAGTATGGAGTGCACGTAGCAGTATGGAGTGCACGTAGCAGTATGGAGTGCACGTAACAGCATGGAGTGCACGTAACAGCATGGAGTGCACGTAACAGCGTGGAGTGCATGTAGCAGTGTGGAGTGCACGTAGCAGCGTGGAGTGCATGTAGCAGTATGGAGTGCATGTAGCAGTATGGAGTGCACGTAGCAGTATGGAGTGCATGTAGCAGTATGGAGTGCACGTAGCAGTATGGAGTGCATGTAGCAGTATGGAGTGCATGTAGTAGACACAATGCAAACTATCCTTCATCTACAATGCATAAGGTTCTTAACATTCCCAATAATTGACTTCAATTAGAACCTAAACAGACATTCTCCATCATCTCATTTTCTTCCTAATTTTCCCTTGTTATATCCAATTCTTGGTAAATTTTACATCACCTAAATGTTATTGTAGTTCACAAAAGAAACAGTTAATTTACAGATTCAACTTTGCTATATTACAACTCAATGAAATATTATAGAATATGATGTTCTTTGTTAGACCTTCGCTGGGATTCAGTCTTCTCTTCCAGGTCACTTCCTATAGCAGAGATCAGGGTAGGCAGAGTTGGTTTGTCATGGTAAACAGGCCAAGGTTCAGGACAGATGAAACAGGTTCAGAGACAGGTAACCAGGCACTGGGCAGAATGCACCTTTACAGGAGCTAGGAAGCCACGAATCTTACTGTGGGTGCAGGAGAACCTCTGAATGACTGGTGATAGATTTGACTGTGCACTTGCACCAACAGAGATATGCGTCCAAGGAGGAGAAGATGTGGCGATATCTACAAGATGATACAACAGCATGGGCAGTGTAAACAAGCTGAAAGATAACATTAGAATATTGTCTGGATCTCAATGGTCAGTATAGTAGTGAACCTATGTACATATTTAGGTGTACGGTATTAAGTGTCTCTGGTTTGTGCCAGGGCTACTTTGTATCCAAGTGACTAAATAATTCAGTACAAAAGCGCAAAACAGGATTGTTCTTTTTAGTCCCAGTCCAGAAAATTTTTGATAGATTTCACTTGAATCTCAGGATCAAAACCCAAAGCGCAGTAAGTTTAATTGTTCCTGTTCTACTGGGTTTTTAGCAATCCCCTTCTGGAAAACTAATGTAAGTTCATAGGGCGAGTCATTTTTTCGGCGTCGGCCAAGAAACTGTCTCTTTTTGCTAAAGCTTCTATTGTCCCTCCAGATCCAGGCTACAAACACACGGACTTAAAAGTGCAGTCGACAAAACTGTCTCTCGGGCGAGAAAATAACTGCCCATCGACCGACCATAAAAAACACTGCCGGCGAAGGACGGTGGATCAAAATGCCTTAATATTTCATCAGTGACCTCAACCAGATAAGGTAAGTCATGGATTGATGGATCCAAAGAAGATATGAGCCAAATTTCTGCTTAGCCTGCACATGTGTTGGTATTTACAGCATTGCTTTGCCGAACGTGTCTGTATTTAGCACCGTGCGATACGCCTGCAAAATGTCGAGCGTGAAACATTTCTGTTTGTGTTGTCTCCTTGTAAAGGTCACATCTCCTACCTCTATTATTATTTTTTTTCTGGTGTTGGAGCTATTTATAGAAGAAAAATGAAAACAATAGCTTAAAGGTCTGCAAAAAAAAAAGCCATATAAAATTGCTGCTGGAGAATCCTTCCCTGTGCGGGCTCCGAGCTCAAGAAATCACCAGATGAAAGATTATACTTGAGTGACAGCTGGCTGATATAATGTATATGAAAGGGATACAACGTGACAATTATTATATTAGCACATATGTTTACTAGAGATGAGCGAACAGTGAAATATTCGAGATTCGTTATTTGTTTCGAGTAGAGCCTCAATATTCGACTACTCGATAGAATATCGAATCCCATTATAGTCTATGGGAAAAATTGCTCGTTTCAGGGGAAACCACTATTCCACTAAAGTCCAAGTCCACGAGTAGCAGGAGGAGAGTGTTTAGGAGGAGCGCTGTGCGGTTAAAGCGCACAGACCCCATTATAGTCTATAGGAACTGTGCACTTTAACCGCACAGCGCTTGCAGTTGCACTGATAAAAAGTAAGCTCCCTCGTAACTGCAAGCTGCCAGTTCTCCCAACTAGCAAAGACAAGCCTGCAGCAAATCAATGCTGGTTCTGCAGCAGGCTCGTCCTTGCTAGTTGGGAGAGCTGGCAGCTTGCTGTTACGAGGGAGCTTACTTTTTTTTTTTTTTTTTTTTTTTTTTATATAGATTATGAGCCCCAACATGTACTTTTTTTTATTCCCTATCAGTATGTCTTTTTGGAATATGGGATGGAAATCCATGCAAACACGGGGAGAACATACAAACTCTTTGCAGTTCTTTTTTTTTTTATCCTGGTGGGATTTGAACACCAGGACCCCAGTGCTGCAAGGCTGCAGTGCTAGCCATTGAGCCACCGTGTGGCCCCATTCCTTTTTTTCATAGGAATGCATTGAACAGCGTTGATTGGCCAGTGTACAGCATTCGGCCAATCAATGCTGGTTCTGCCGGAGGCTCGTCTGTGACTCTGCCTCCTCACAGATGAGCATTACAATATCATGACAAGGTAACCAAAGCTTTGGAGGATGCAATTCATACCTTCCTCCACTGGGCGGTCACACTTTGTATTATATAGGACAGTTAGTACAATTATACATTGTAACTTTGTGTTCCTCTATCATGACAACATGCTGCTTTTAGAAAAGTTACTTTTTTGATACATCTAAGTTATAGCCAAGAGAACAGGTAAGGGACACTTCTATACTTTCTATACATCAATGAATCAATCACCAATGATCACCTTTTAAAAAAATGGAGGAAGACTGAAAAAACTTTTGCTCTTTTAACCCATAAAAGAGATTGCTTGACATTTGCAACAGAATAGATGAGAAGAGCCAACAAATTGGGGTCCCACCAGATGTGCAAACATGGCAGACCTGGAAGCATTGACTAGTTAATCAGCCTTTACTACTGACCTTGGGCTCTAAGGGGTCAGAGTTGTCACTTGACATCGGCCACTCAATGACATTTGGCAGCAAGTACATTGTATCTCTACACTGTTGGATAATGGCCATCATGTTTGGAGAGAAGTCTATGGTGTAGATGTGATTATCATTAATACACGCCAGCAGCGTTTCTGTGAACAAAAGACCATTAAGGCCATTGCCGGCAGGTAACAGCTGTCCCTACCACTAGGTTCTTTATTTATTGCTAATTCCATGATAAAATTCTTCTTTTTATACCTTTCCTTTTACCTAACTTTGGATTATTCTGTACTTGCTACAAAGTAAAGATGCCATCACTTGGTAACTGTTACTGTTTTGCATGGTTTGATATTTTAATATAGATTTATCGGCTGTCGTGAGTTTTTGCTACCTGCAGAGGACCCAATTTTGCTGTTCCTTTAATTGATTGATCTGATGAATATTAAAAAAGATAAATCCTTTCTGTGTTTCACAAACAGTGTGTCCTGTATCCATCAGACTGACAGCCGAGTTCCCGAGACAGGCACACAAGCGAGGAGTTCCTTCCATAAGGGAAATCGATAAACTCACACGGCTTGGCAGACTTGTCATTTCAAGAAGTATTTGACTGCTTTCCACATGAAAGGAATTGACCCAGAAATAGTGAAAGGAACAAAAAGCACAACATTGCTGTTTATATCATACCGCTTAGTGTACGATGAGCAAATACCGCGCACATAACCTCCAATTTACCGAATGTCTTTTGCATTTGTAGACTGGCATCTGGCAGGTTCTATGGATTCCAGATTTTAAAAAAACAACAACATATCCACACCTGTTATATTTTATAGAATGTATCCACACGTTATATGTTATAGAATGTATCCACACGTTATATGTTATAGAATGTATCCACACATGTTATATGTTATAGAATGTATCCACACATGTTATATGTTATAGAATGTATCCACACATGTTATATGTTATAGAATGTATCCACACGTTATATGTTATAGAATGTATCCACACATGTTATATGTTATAGAATGTATCCACACATGTTATGTGTTATAGAATGTATCCACACATGTTATATGTTATAGAATGTATCCACACAGTATATGTTATAGAATGTATTCACACATGTTATATGTTATAGAATGTATCCACACATGTTATATGTTATAGAATGTATCCACACATGTTATATGTTATAGACTGTATCCACACATGACGTATGTTATAGAATGTATCCACACATGTTATATGTTATAGAATGTATCCACACATGTTATATGTTATAGAATGTATCCGCACATGTTATATGTTATAGAATGTGTCCGCACATGTTATATGTTATAGAATGTATCCGCACATGTTATATGTTATAGAATGTATCCGCACATGTTATATGTTATAGAATGTATCCACACGTTATATGTTATAGAATGTATCCACACATGTTATATGTTATAGAATGTATCCGCACATGTTATATGTTATAGAATGTATCCACACATGTTATATGTTATAGAATGTATCCACACATGTTATATGTTATAGAATGTATCCGCACATGTTATATGTTATAGAATGTATCCGCACATGTTATATGTTATAGAATGTGTCCGCACATGTTATATGTTATAGAATGTATCCACACATGTTATATGTTATAGAATGCATCCGCACATGTTATATGTTATAGAATGTATCCACACGTTATATGTTATAGAATGTATCCACACATGTTATATGTTATAGAATGTATCCACACATGTTATATGTTATAGAATGTATCCACACATGTTATATGTTATAGAATGTATCCACACATGACGTATGTTATAGAATGTATCCGCACATGTTATATGTTATAGAATGTATCCGCACATGTTATATGTTATAGAATGTGTCCGCACATGTTATATGTTATAGAATGTATCCGCACATGTTTTAAGTTATAGAATGTATCCACACATGACGTATGTTATAGAATGTATCCGCACATGTTATATGTTATAGAATGTATCCACACATGTTGTATGTTATAGAATGTATCCACACATGTTATATGTTATAGAATGTATCCACACACGTTATATGTTATAGAATGTATCCACACATGTTATATGTTATGGAATGTATCCACACATGTTGTATGTTGTACAATGTATCCACACATGTTATATGTTATAGAATGTATCCACATATGTTATATGTTATAGAATGTATCCACACACATGTCATAACAATATTATATCTTTACCCTAAAGCCTTCCAAGGGTTAGGATTGGAACTGAACGCCTTAAAGTGACACCAGAAAGTAACACATTTTTGTCTTACATTTTATTATCTAGATTTAAAAAATACTAAAGATCCTGCACTATTGACTCTGGCCACTAAGCTAAATAATATGCTAAATCCGATCATTTCTAATTTCTTCAGATGTTTTGTTGCAGCAGCCATCTATCTCACTTATCAGCACATTGATGCTAACGTCTATCATGTATGTGAAGATAGCACATAGAATCCACCAATCACTATAGGTAATGTCACAGTCAGAAAGAGCATGCCAAGGAAGTCAATAGGTTCTGCTCCACACCAAAGAGACAGTCACAGATTGTTATAGACTTTACTCCAGAGTTGGAATTGCAAGATTGTTAGGATTTAAAAAAAAAACTGAGATAATGACATGGAAATTAAAAACCAACACCAACAATTATTTAAAAATATGTAAAATATGAAAACATGATTTAATCAGGATCGTTCCCCACCTCCACCAATTCAAGTGCTTAGCATCCATTACTAGGTGTCGCTCCATTAATATCAGCGCAGTTGGAATTTTCTCTCTAGTTCCCGACATTCATGAGCAACAAGAGCAGGTGGTTTTGGTATCCTATGAGCTATTTAAGTTCTGTATTGTCTGAAGGGCGGAGTCAGGTGAAGCACTCAGAGTTCCAATCAGAGGCAGCCAGTGTCAGAGCTCAAAGTCACACCCCCTTGTCTGCTCCTGCCTGGCACCGCCCTCCTGATACTAGAGAGACCAAATGGTGCATTAAGGACCAAAACTTACAGCATTGATTGCTCATGAATGGTGGGAGCTACAGAAAAAAAATTGCAACTGAAAAATAAAAAAATATGGCTCTTGGAAACAAAAAAAATTGGCCAAAATAAGCCAGGTCCTTAAGGGGTTAAGTAGACTCGGTATATAAGACTAGAGATGAGCGAACAGTATTCGAAACTAACTCTAGTTTCAAATACCTCGCTCCATAGAAATGAATGAAAGTGGCTGCCGAGTGGCCGATGCGCGGCTGGCGCCGGTGGCCGGCGCTTAACCCCTTGGCATTCGGCCGCTTGCATTCATTCCTATGGGAATTAGGTATTCGAAATCCTATTGGCTCATCTCTATATAAGACCTATTCATTGGAATATGCAGACCCCGGGGACGGAGGCTAAAGTCCTGGCCCTCTACAATGTATCCTTTTCTCGCTACTCCTTGTAGCCTACCCCAGCCTGTACATTCATTCTAATGATATATTTAAGACTTGCGACACTTCGACACTGGAAACTTTTAAATAAAAACTGCAAGAAATTTCTGTTTTTCTAGCTAAATAAATATATTTAAGACATTCTCGGATATTCAACTTCCCGGCTGCTGTGAAAACTTTTATTTTTCTTCAGGCAAAATACAATAAATTTTAGGTGGGGAAAAAAAAATGGAGTATTCCGTCAGAACTAATACAATAATCTATAGCGTAAGTGATGGTGCCCTTGGAAAATATCGCAACTTTGAACTGCATAAATAGCTGTTGTTTTATGTTGTACTGTAATTCAGATGTGTGTTCGGCTTCCAGAATCCACAATGCTGTTCGGTGTTTCAAAAATTGAAAGTGCTATCTCAATAGACGTGTGGACGCCGATGGAATGCTAAGCGAACGCTTGGTGTTAAGCAATGTGGCTGGGACAGAACATGCGCTTGGTAGACTCCTGGACATGGATCAGTTTTATCATATTTATTCCCGTTGACCCAATTTGTAAAATATCTTTAGGTTTTGAATGACTAAATGTGGACATAAGTGAGCTGAGTAATAGGCACAATAGCCGATGAACAGATGTAGCAAAGAGTAACCTGACTTTCTGCAGTATTGTGAGATACAAAGCCATTGAAAGAGTTGAGATCCCATAACTGAGCAGCTGTGTTAAGGAGTTAAAGGCATTTTCCAGGCTACATAATTGTTGACCTATCCTTAATGAGGTTTGTCATCTCCCCATCTGAGCAGTTTACCTGCTGTCTCTTCTTCTCACTTCCTGTATTCTTCAACCAGCTGGTGGGCAGACTTTGAATACTTGATAGACTGGACACTATAGGCATAGACTTTACCTTTACCATCAGAGATGATTTATTAGGATTACTATAAATCTAATATAAATGCAGATCAAATGATATGCACAGTGAATGTATATTAAATTACACTGGATTGGAGAGAAAAGAAATTACATGTTGCCAAGAACAAGAGTGGGATTGCAGTAATCAAAGCTCTTATGAGACACCAAACAATGTCCAAACCCTTATCAGCAAAATGCAATGAATGACCTGATTGCCCGGGACGGAACAGATCTGGGAGTGGACACAATTCATAGGCAGAGAAATCCGCCCCCCTCCCTTCCAGAGAGCAGTGAGTCTCACCATCTGTCCTGAGATCAGATACCAGGTTGGGTACATGGGGAATCTTGTGTAAACAATTGGAGGGATGATTTCACATATAATCCAGGCCCTGTGACCAATTGGCCTGACATGGCCTGAGAAATGGACATTGTTACAAGTGAAACTTTCTTTGGCGTTGTCCTTCAGTATTATTATACATACATATCCAGTATTTGTCACTCAGATCATTTCTTGTAAGATAAGATGGTCTTTTATGGTTGAAAGGAATGTGTCACCAATTGTTTTTATGTATCAAAATTAGATATTGCAATAGATATAGATTATAAATTTTGCAAATTCCATTTTCTGTCCATTATGAGGGCGGCCATCTTGCTTCAGCTTCTCTTCTAACCTGTTAACAAGATGTATTAAGGTCTATAGGAGAGTTATTGTCAATGGGTTTATCTATAGAGGTGTGATCTTCTATTGTAATCTTGTTTGGGGTGACTGCTACAAAGAAAGCCTCTGCAGAATTGGCAAGTGTCGGTCTATTATTAGGCTCACATTGAAAATTGCAGGGTTTATCAAAAATTCTTTAAAAACATGTTTCCCATAATAACATGGTCATGGACACATTCCCTTTCAAATATAGATTTTTTGCCGTTTTCTATATTTTTATGATGAAGTCAGTAACTATATTGGATTTATTGTAACTGTTGTCACAATGAGTCTTTATTACGAAAATAATTCCTTTTTCAGTCTAGCAGTCAATAGAAAAAAACTCTTTGTGTTAATATAAAAAGTCCAAATCACAGAGAGGTAAAATATGGGCTCACAGTGTGCATAAGATCTAAAAGAAAGAACTATGCCTCAAGGAGCTTCACGTTTCTAAAAACCGTGGCTGACTCTGCAATACATTGAACAGATTCTATCAATGACGAATGGCAACTTTGTTACCTGTCTTCAAGAAAAGAAAAAGTGCAAAGCATGATTGACTGAGATATAAAGGAAACACAACATGGCAAAGGAGAACAAGAAGACTTCTGTCACGTAAAGACATCTTGGCTGGATATGTCAAGGTACGTATGTCACAAGATGACCAGCTTTTCAAGATAATATTGTTCTATGATATGTGTCTATGTGTCTATGTTTGGTCACCCAGTGGTTTTGTTGTGAGTTGCATCTTTCAAGGGTTTTGTTATCATGTTGACAAATTGTACAATCGGTTTCATGGGAATGTGGAGTCTCCAACCAAAATTGAGCAATGGTAAGGGTTCAATGATATCAGGGATTACTTCACAGTATGTATATTTATATATTTTCCATCAATGAATTTATTTTTTTTTTTATTTTTTTTTCATACAAGGTTTTTATTAGTTTCTTTTTTTTTTTGTTATTATTACTACAGGGAGTTTCCAGGACTATAATATTGAGGAGCTATACTTACAATATCATAAGTCTTGGGGTCATCGGGTAGGTGGTAGTTTGTTACCCAAAACTCCAAGCAACCAGTGGCATGAAGTGGCCAAGGCCAGGAGACAAATGTCTTCACTACCAAGCTCAGTCCATATATTGTGTAGTTGCTGCTCTCATAAGAAAGGAACATGATGTCACAGGGAAGAAAAGAAGAAGTTCTGTTCACCCCAGTGCCAAGATCAAGTCCCCTGGTTGAAGTGCCAGGTATCAGATCTGATGAACTATCTTAAGGCGAGGTCATTGGAATCTTAATCTTACGTTGTTATTATATGTTGCATACTTATTAGAGATGAGCGAACACCAAAATGTTCGAAGTTCGAAATCCGATTCGAACAGTCGCTCACTGTTCGAGTGTTCAAACGGGTTTCGAACCCCATTATAGTCTATGGGGAACAGATACTCGTTAAGGGGGAAACCCAAATCCGTGTCTGGATGGTCACCAAGTCCACTATGACACCCCAGGAAATGATACCAACACCCTGGAATGACACTGGGACAGCAGGGGAAGCATGTCTGAGGGCATATAAATCACTTTATTACATGGAAATCCCTGTCAGCTTGCAATTTTCGCAAGCTAACTTTTTCCAATAGGAATACATTGGCCTGCGCTGATTGGCCAGTTTACAGAATTTGGTAAATCAACGCTGGCTCTGCCGGAGGAGGCGGAGTCTAAGATCGCTCTACACCAGCCTCCATTCAGTTCCGATATTAGACTCCGCCTCCTCCGACAGAGCCAGCGTTGATTGGCCAAATTCTGTAAACTGGCCAATCAGCGCTGGCCAATGCATTCTATTGGCGTGATGAAGCAGAGCTGAATGTATGTGCTGAGCTCAACTACGCCGGTGGTGTAGCCAGGAGTTCAGTGCACGGCCAGCTCTGCTATGCCGGAGATTGAGCAGAGTTGGCCGTGCGCTCCGGTGGTGTAGCAGAGCCGAGGGTGCAGAAGGGTTCAAGTGCACCCTCGGCTCTGATGTAGTAGAGCTGAGTGTGCACAAGGGTTCAAGCGCACACTCCGTCCGGAGATGTAGCCGTGCTGATGCGGTCAACACTGCTACATCTGATATCGGAGCACAATGGAGACTGCTGTGGACTCCACTGTGGATCATAATAATGGGATCCATCAGGTGGTCATTGTATTTTACAGAATAAATTTGGGGGGCAAGACTTTTTACCTGGTGATTTGGGCAGATTCCGATGCAGATGTGAATGATGAAAGCTTTAGTCTATATTGTCTTATTTTGTCTGGACATTATTAGCGTTATATAAATATAAATTATTATTATTATTACTACTACTATTGTTATTATTATTATTATTATTATTATTATTATTATTATACATTGTTTATTATTATCATCATCATTATTTTTATTATTATTGTTATTATTATTATTATTATTATTATTATTATTATTATTTATTATTATTATTATTATTATTATTATTATTATTATTATTGTATATTTTTCCACTCTGCTTTATCACCACAATACACATTTTATTCCTTTGTATTATTATTTCCTAATTATGGCATGAACACATTCTGAATGTAAAATCACCTCCATGTCAGGCTGCAAATGTACAAGTCAGAGGGAAAAAAATGCAACAAATCACTCCAGGAAAAACCCATTGTAGCGTCCCGTAATTTATCTGCAGCTACGCCTCAACAATACAGATAAACTATAATGTTGTTTAAGCCAACATTAAATCGCCGGCAAGTCTTTGTACAGTAAAACATTGGCCGGCGAGGTTCTGGCGCCGTTATCCACCTGACTAGTCAGTAAGGAATGTCAGCCGTTATTAGCCCCAAGTTCTCAATCTTCAAAGGCGGCAATTAATCACTCCGACTCATTGGAATAAAAATATATGAAGTGTAAAATAACTGATTAATTTACTAGCGAGCCAGGATCGGCTTTCTGGGGAGCGGGATCTCATTTAATGTTGAAGGGAATTAAACCTACAAAGCGATGTGGCCTGTGTTCCTCCTAATCGCTACAATGTAGACGTGTTATCAAATACAAACATTAATTTCCGCTGAATGTTAATCCCCCAACTTTTCCTTGAAACTTTTTTCTTGCATGTTGGAAGGAGATAAGATGGAAGGTCGTAACTTGAAAAGCAGGAAGAATTTTCATGGGAGCGGGTGCTATTTGTGTGAGATAAGTTTGATTAACCTTCTCTGAGATGCAGGTGGAGAGTCCGGGGGAAAGTGAACAAAACAAATTAGAACTGGCTCTATCAAAATGAGATCTAGTCCGGTTCATTAAAGGATCGGGGCGATGTAATGCTAATGACTGAGCTCTGGGGATAATGAGCAAAGGAAATGTTTGTGATTTAGGATGAACAACTGTTAAGCGGTAGATCTGATGCCAATACAAGGAGTCGGCGAATAAAATTCTAATTATGAGTCTGGAGAAGTCACTGGTGATTGATGAAGACTAAGAAACTAGGAAATTACCAGGTCAGGATCTTTCTGGTTCTTTCAAAGATTTGCAGTCCAGTATTATTTTAGCCGCAGACAATCCTGTATACGCAGGTCTATGGTGATCTAGAGTAAGTCCTGTTCGGTGGTATGGGGGGGGGGGGTCATTGCTTTGGCAATATTGTATGACTTCAGGTCTATGGTGATCTATAGCAAGTCTGGTCAATAGTAAATGGGGTCAGAAGTTGCTTTGGCAATAGTGTATGACTTCTGACACTGGTTTTAATAGGTTTTTTCATATTTTTATCATTTATTTTTATAATGTAGTATCTGATAAGTATTATCTGATGCTAGTGACATAGTTACATAGTAGATGAGGTTGGATGAAGACATCAGTCCATCAAGTCCAACCTATAACCCTACAATCTCCTACAGTGTTGATCCAGGGGAAGGCAAAAAAAAAAACGTGTGGCTCATGCCGTGATCATGACAATGGTTTGTGTCTAAATGTATATGGTAGGAATAAAACTTTAGAGGAGGAATTAATTTAAAGCGCCCCTAATGGCATAAAAAAGCGATGCCCCATCTCAGGTCTCGGTGGGGACTCAAAGCCGATGTCACAGATGATGACAGAAAAGGTGGTAAAGGCCTGGAAAGATGGGTAGGAGAGTTTTAAAAAAATATATATATATATATATGAATGTCCCCTGGGTCTCTGATGATCATACTTTGGGCTCTGATGAGAACCCAAAAATGTTAGGTTTGGCCAATTTTTTGGAAAACTCATAATGAACAGGTCTACATAGTTACATAGTACATGAGGTTGGATGAAGACATCAGTCCATCAAGTCCAACCTATAACTCTAAAATCCCTACAGTGTTGATCCAGAGGAAGGCAAAAACCCCATGAGGCTCCAGCCAATTGCTCCATTTCAGGGGAAAGAATTCCTTCCTGACTCCAATCTGGCAGTCAGTATAAAAACCCTGGATCAACATGTCCTTAAAATCTAGAGTCCATAACCTGTAATATTTTCTAGGTAAAGGTTCACTTGTCCCTAGTCATTTTCTGAGACAAGAAGACCCAGAAAGTAGAAAGTAGAACCCAGGTGGGGTCAGAGTCAGAGAACAGGGAATCCATGACAGGGGTATCACTTATTATTAGGGTTGAGCCGATCTTGACTTTTCAGGATCGATTTTGAAATCCGATTTCCGATCATTTTTCATTTGAACCCGATCTCGATCCCAATTCCGATCCCAATGCAAGTCAATGGGATTTTTTTTACTAATCGGAGATCGGATTTTAAAAGCAATCCTATTCACTATACAGCATGAAATCTAACAATTGAACGCTTTAATTGTTAGAATCCACACTGTGTAGTGATTTTTTTTAATCATTAAGTAGCCAGAGGATTTTTTTTTAATCCTCTGGGTACTTAGTCCCCTCTGGTGTCCACTTACCTGCAGAGACGGCTGCTCCGGTGCCCGGTGTTCTCGTTCTTCTTCGCCCTGCTGCCCCCGCCTCCCAGATTAGGAGAGTGTGGGTGGGTAAAGGGCAGGGAGACGTGACGTTTCCCCTCCCAGTATCCGCCCACACTCTCCTAAGCCACAAGCCCCGCCTTCTTTCTCGCTCTTTAACACTAACCTGGGAGGCGAGGGCAGCGAGGCGAAGAAGAACAAGAACACCGGGCACCGGACCAGCCATCTCTGCAGGTAAGTAACTACTAGAGATGTTAGCTAGTCTCTCATTAGAATGAATGGACGCAGCCAGCGCGCAGGGGGTTAAAGGCTGTGTGCCGGCTGCTTCCATTCATTCCTATGGAACCGCAGCGAGCCTTCACACTGAGTATACACTCCGCTCAGAATGAGAAGAGCGTATACTCAGTGTGAAGGCTAACATTGTTAGCTTTTCCCACAATGCTTGGCCAGTAGCAAAGCATTGTGGGAAATAATCAACGATCTCAATCCCACCTAAAAAGATCATGTTCGGAATTCCCATCGCGATCGTGAAATTTTCTCGATCGCCGATCGGAATCCGATCTTTTCCAAACACGATCGCTCAACCCTACTTATTATTGAGCCAATGTAACCCTTTAAAAAAAAATTCTAAATTGTACTGACCATAACCCCTGTACTGTACAAAAAAATCATAGTCTTGGAGAGGGGATATTGCTTCTCATGGCAGATTGCTTCGGCCATCAGAGCTCCTTGTGTAATAAGTTATGAAGATTGGTTTTCCCAAAGACAAAAACTTACAATGGAAAAACGACAATAACAATAAAAAAATCTAATAATACTATTCATGAAATACTTGTATATTATTAGCATTTAATGTAGACGCCAAGTATGAGTTTTGCACCTACAGTTGCACAAAGCCAAGGTCCTAACTGGTGTAAATCTGCGTTCTGGTGCACAGGTGTATTCTGGCCCATTGTTGTCTCTATGGAGACTGGTATACGAAACGCCAATCTTATAAAACCGTCCCATTACCTTTCTTGAATATCTTTCCGCCTTCTAGGCACACACCGTGTATCTCTATAATTTAGATGACGTTCCATTTTATTACTATGTAAGTGCTGATAGTAAAGGTAATAGATAGCGAGATATTAATCTGCCCTTAGTTGTTGCCGCTTTATAAAACTTAATTGCTGTACAAATCAGATCTGTTTAATTAAAATCCATTTACACAAGAACAGAATCTACTATGTGTCAGGAGGAATCGCCGGCTCAAGGTTCGGAGGGAAATGAAGACGTTTCTTCTTTGCTTGCCTTACAGTCACTTAGTTTATCAGATCAGACTTTCTATAAAAGTTCAAAAGTTAAAAAGACTTGAGAATATTCATTTCTACAACATCTGCATAAAGTCCGTTATAACATACTGTTAATTAATTGTCTTTTTCGAGTTTGCAAAGGTACCCTTAAAGGGGATGTTAAGGATAAAAATAGCTAAGCCAAGAAACAGGGGCACGTCTATCCATTGGCTTTGTCTGGGATTGCAGTTCAGTCTCATTGTCTTCAGTATCGGTGACCTGTAATACCAGTCCCAGCCACTAGACTCAAGTGGCGCTGTTTCTATAGAAAGGCAGACTAGACAATATTCCTTAGATATTTTGTCTTTTTTAAAAATAAAAAAAAAGTTGATTTTTCCTAAGTTTCAACTCAGTGGCTTCCAAAAATATCTGATCAGTAGGGGGGCTAACAGCCAATCCTTGCTCAGATCAGCGGCTTGGAGGTGCCTTTAGTCTGTCTACTATACAGTGCATGGTGCAATGTGAGCTGAGCTGTAGAGTACATAGATGGGATGAACCTACAAACAGCTGATCTGTGCAGAGGCTTTTGTAAACAGAAATCCAATGTATTGTCATAGATAATAGGAGATGATAATATGGATCATTTATAAAGTATCAAGTAAAACACACGCTACAGAGTCACAAGTGTATTCGATCATCGATTAGGTATTCGATCGAATACTACGGTATTCAAAATACTCGTACTCGATGGAATACTACTAGATATTCGCAGTAAATATTTGATTCAGAACCAGCGTTGATTGGCCGAATGCTATGCAGTGTACAGCATTCGGCAAATCAACGCTGGTTCTGCAGCAGGCTCGTCCTTGCTAGTCGGGAGAGCTGGAAGCTAGCGGTTACGAGGGAGCTTACTTTTTCTCATAGGAATGAATTGACCAGCATTGATTGGCCAGTGTACAGCATTCAGCCAATCAACGCTGGTTCTGCCGGAGGCTCGTCTGTGAGGAGGCGGAGTCTAAGATCGAACCACAGCAGTCTCCATTGTGGTCCGATCTTAGACTCCGCCTCCTCACAGACGAGCCTCCAGCAAAACTAGCATTGATTTGCCGCAGGCTCGTCTTTGCTAGTCAGGAGAGCAGGCAGCTTGCTGTTATGAGGGAGCTTACTTTTTATCAGCAAGTGCTGTGCAGTTAAAGCGCACGAACCCCATAGACTATAATGGGGTCTGTGCGCTTTAACTGCACAGCGCTCCTCCTAAACACTCTCCTCCTGCTACTCGTGGACTTGGTGACTCTCCTTTAGTGAATAGTGGTTTCCACTGAAACAAGCATTTTTTCCCATAGACTATAATGGGATTTGATATTTGATCGAGTAGTCAAATATTGAGGCTCTACTCGAAACGAATATCGAATCTCGAATATTTCACTGTTTGCTCATCTCTATATGACACATTTATAATCTCTGCCATGTTGAGTGTTAGGACACCAATAGACACATTAGATGATCTGTCGGTCCTACTATGACGGACATGTTTGACTGTGGTTCATCATCATTTACAATGTGTATCGCCACCTGAAATTTTTGTAAATTTGTCATGAATTCTATTGGTTTTGAACTGGTTTGTGCATCTCTACCCTAATATCTTATTTGTGGTTCTTTCTATAACACATAGGCCCTCGCGGAAAGTTATTGTCTCCAAAGTCAGTAGCATTTTCTTCCGTTGGACCTTTGGAGCCCAATATGGAGTCGCTATTGTGCCTAGGTCTACCATAGTATCCCATAGTCAGTCCTTCGCTGTTTGTGAAATATTTGACTTTTCCTTCGCCTTTGTGAATCTTCTTGTGTCATACACCTTTATCACGGCACAACAGGTCTGTTTTCAATAGTAAAACTCAACATTTACATAAAAGTCTATGCAGCCAGCAGAACCTTGAAGCGCGGTGCCACCGTCATCTGCTGGAATATATTAAACATTGAGACAAAAAAGTAATAGGAGAATAATGCAAATGGTTCTGGAAAGGATATTATTCATGTGAGACTTCCCATTTTCTAAAGGGTTTAGTTTGATTCACTGAGTTGTTTTTCATCTGGCTCTGCTTTCTTAAAATATTGCTATCCCATTGGAGCGCAGTTAGTAATAAGATAAAACAACTGGCAATATGCATGTGCTTTAATAAATGACATTCTTATACTGAAGATGACTATGAAGCAATAAATGGCAACATGTGGGGTTCATAAAGATATTCAGTAAGTCTATAAAATGCTCCGTATTGGTTTTGTTTTATGTAAATTATTATTATTTGTGGAATTCGGAGATTATTCAGGGAGAAAAGTAAAAACTCAATTGTTCTTCAAGACTGATACAAAGTCGGTCTATAGAATGTACCCACAAAATAATGTGTATTGCTTGACAATGGGTTCTGCTACCAATGACATTGCTACCCATGAATTTTCAGTTTTCCATTGTTGATTGAGCTCCAATGCCCGGGATTCTTTCACTTTTTCTTCTTGATTTCGACCTTCTTGGCATCAGACAACTGCAGCTTCTCTAGTTCATCTCTTCTATTTAAGTTGTGGTGAATTGTACAATTCACCATGTTATACAGAAATTTGACACTACTCTATAATCCAATGGTGTCTGCAAATCAGCTCTCTCCAGGAAGGGAAAAAAAGCATGCTGTGCAACTTGGCTGTTTCTTCTGGAATGGAGCTACATTGTCATTAAGCGTCCATTTGCAGGTGTCCTCATTTTCTCCATTATTTATTTAAGAAAAGCATTATGAAACTATTTTTTAAAACAATACAATGAAGAGCCACTGGTCAGTAGGTTCTGGGTGGTAAATGCCATGTTTTTCCCCTTCTAAGCCTAATAATACCAGCCCATAGACACTCTATTACCCAGCCACCACTTCATGGGTACTGGCTGTTACCTAGCTCTTCTTGGTGCCCCTGGTGATAGTGTGTATGGGTTTAATAGTGGGAAGTTAGTGTTAGCCTTACTGTAACTGTAATGACAGTAGACAATCAGGCAGATGTCTATTATTAAGGGAAAAAAACACAAACACATTCTGTAAGAAATATATTTTTATTGCTATAGCAACCCACCCCGCAAGATGACCATCATTGATCATTTTATTTTACAGCTGCTGTATTTACATATGAAGTGTTGGGCAACTCCTGCAATTCAGATACAGAAACCACCTTGCAATTCAAGGCTAGACATCACAAGCCATGTTAAAGGGGACCTTTCACTAATTCCTACTCTATGCAATCTTCAATAGACATTTAAATTAATTTTCTCTATCTTCTACCATTCTTGAGCAATCAATGCTGTTATTTTCAGCACCCAATTGGCTTATTAGGCTCTATACAGTCAGGTGGGCAGTTCTAGGATAAGGCAGGTGGCTTGGGACCACCCACTTGACTGTAGAGAGCCTAATTAGCATATTATGTGCTGCAACTGACAGCATTGATTGCTCAGGAATAGTAGGGGCTAGAGAAAAAATTCCAACAGCACCCAAATCAGTGGAGCAGAGTCTATGGAAGGATGCAAAGAGTAGGAATTGGTAGAGGTGGCGAAAGGTTCTCTTATAAATGTAGATGTTAATCTAATAAACGTCAAAACCAATAATAGTAATTATAACTATAATAATCCTCCAAAGCTAAGCTGTAATACCAGGGACAGCCCGAGCGAGTCACTATATCGACCTTCTAACAATACCTTAATGTCTCTACACCAGTGAAACTTCTCAATTGTCAATAATATGAGAATATGTTACAAGCCCGACGATAATTTCCTCCTAGAAATTTCCATTCACACAAACAATTCATTATGTAAAATACATAGATACATTGTTAATGAAAAGCACACAAGCTCCCGTTACACCGCGGTTGTGTATTTTGCAGCACAATACCATTTACAGCACCCACCACATCTCATTAGTTCTACCATTCCCAACGCTGGGTAAGGCACGGATGATTTTGTGAATATTTTGTTTGATTGCTCACACATTCGCACAAATTACAATTACGGTAAATAAACAAAAGACTTTTTTTTTTTTCCGCCAAGGTATTCAAAATTATGTAAATGTCACCCCTATGTTTTTTCTATTGTGCTCTACTTCAATGCTCCTCCATCTAACTTTTAATTAGAAAAAATGCATGCTCGGAATAGGTAAACACTGGCTATATTCTCCGCCAAACAAAACCTATTCATTCTTACTACACTTTTAATTAATTTTTCAGATACAGTGTTCCCATAAGAGAGCCACAGCACACAGTCATTGTATAGAGTCCTGCAGTCAGCCTGACTTTCCTGTAATGCGGATGAATCTTTGTATTATTTATACCAATGTGTCGTTCTGTAAAGCGCACTTGCAGATGTGTCACTTTCGTTCGCCATTTACAATAAACCATGTCAGCTCGGAAATTAAATACAGCTCTTCCTTTATTTATTGGATTTGCTAACTCAGTTATTTGCTTCTTGTAACTTAATAAAGGGGATAAAATGAATTACTGCAAAGGCATATACATTCTCCATCGAGAGCACTAAGCTTTTTTTTGTTCTTCTCAATGCAACGGTGGCGAAATCGCCCTTACGAAGAAATAGCCCAGGGTGAGAAAAATAGAAAGTCAACTGGGGCCGTGCTGCAATGTCTGATACTGGCCACGGGCAAGCAAGGCTCTGTTTGGGGAGAAAGAAGGAAAATTTTACTTTCTAATCCTAGAAATCTCTTTGGTTACAATGATGTTTATGTAGCGATGGTCACACATGGGACTGGTGCTCCATTCAATGTCCATAGGACTGACATAGATAGCTGAGTGCTATGGCCAGTGGCGGACTAGCTATGATTTAGTCCATTGACCATTTGAATTTAGCCCAATGCACCCAATAGCAGCAACTTTTCTGTGACAGTGGGACCATCGCCAATAATAGGGGTGGTGGTCCCGCTGTGATCTATCCCTGGTGCATTTAGCAACAAGTTAGAAGTCATGTTAACAAATCCTCCCTCTGTATGTACTAATAACCTATGTTATCATTATCTGATGTGAATCTTGATCAATATTTAGAACAAGGATCGGGTGAGCACTGCGGCCTCCTCAGCATCGCAGGGCTCTGCTCGGTATTGCAACTCAGCCCCATTCACTTGAATGGGATTCAGCTGCTGCTGTGCCATGTGACCAATGAACATGATATCATCAGCCAGGAACGGGGCCGCACCGCTCGAGATCACTGCCATCGCATTTTTAAGACTTATTCTAAAGACAGACCCTCAATATTTGTATCACAGGAAAACTCCTTTAACCATGATGAATAAGAGGAAGCTCATTCCTGAGTCTGAATTAATATAGAAGTGGAGCTAATACGGAATCTTACAGAGAAACCACTTTAAGTGCATGTCCTTGAATTTACATACATGGCTGTACATTGACAGTGATGATAAACTAAGGAACCATGATCTCTTCTTGCATGCTTTTAACTGTAGGGTTGTTACAAGTGGCAACTATTTGGGACCTAAATGTTATATTTGCTATAAAGACCCCATTTCTACCCCAACTGACTTGTACGTAAACTGGTACAGATGGGCAAAGGTCACAACATTTGTTTTGTGAGGTCTGGCCCTTTGGTTCATTTTGGGTCAACACAAGCTGGAAGCGCTTGCATAATATTTGGAGGTCTCCTGGGGCCACACGGTGGCTCAGTGGTTAGCACTGCAGCGCTGGAATCCTGGTGTTCAAATCCCGCCAAGGGCATAAAACCATCTGCAAGGAGTTTGTATGTTCTCCCCGTGTTTGCATGGATCCATCCCATATTCCAAAAAAAAAAGACATAATGATAGGGAAAAATGTACATTGTGAGCTCTATGTGGGGCTCACAATCTACAAAAAAAATATATATATATTTGGAGGTCTCCTGGACCCTGAAATATAATAAATGGAGGCAAAGGAGAGGTGAGTAAAAATAACAAACTGCTATACTCACCTTGTCTCATCATTCGTGTGTGCCTGGCAGTCCCCCAGCCCAATTACAAGTGTCAGTCGTGACACCGGGGTGCGTGAGGTTGGAAGAGAATGTCAGGAACCGGCGGATGCCCAGTAAGAGTTGAGGCAAGGTGAGTATAACAGTTTGTTATCGGTACTCACCTCCCCTGGGCCCCTACCTATGATAGTCCAGTGTATAGTAGTGTTTCGGGGTGAACCAGAAACTTTTTGCAAAATTCGGGTCGAATCCAGTTCTATATTAATCGGTTGGCTCGTTCCCATAAACTGCTACAGAAAAGATTTCTTTGAATAAACCTCAAATTTTAACAAAATTGCAAACCCAAGGAGAAAGCAATCTGTCTCGTTTGACGCATCGTCGCATCATATAAAACCATAAAAAGATTTTTACGGAGGCTATTTCCCATTGCTAAGGGATGAGTTATCAAATGGAGGCAAACAGATGGCACCAATAAATTTCTGTAGAGGAGAAGGTGTAAACTTCTAATGATTCTTATAAAAGCATTCCATAAAAGAGGATCAAATGCTTTACAAGTAGCGAGCAATCTTCCTGTAAGCCTGAGTGATCTCATCAATCAAATGGTAAAGAGCCGGAGTAAATAATTGCTGGAAATCTTTATAATAAAGAATGTTTCCATAATGATGGTACCTGTCTCATCTGCTCCGATACCGGCTCACGACGCCACTCAAGAACGCTTCATTATGAGACAGTCCTTTAATTAATGCAGATTCATGTTGAGCGTCAACTGGTGAGTGAAGGTACATAAAAGTGTAGACAGACTCATAAAGCAGAGATTCTGGCAATTGTTAATTATAACAATGTTCAGTCTGTTGATTGAGTAGTGTGATGTCTGCGGCACAATTAGATCTGCTTTACTGAATTCCAAATTGATATTTAAAGGGGATGTGTCTGGGCTCAGTTTTAGTAAACAATTGCAGTTGCCATAAAATGACTTTTCCGCATCATCTTTTCTCATAACTTTACCTTGTGCTGTTCCTCTGTTCTTCTTCCTAATGACTACATTGATAACTCGGTGATAGCATTCTCCTTATCAATGGGGGAAGGTCCCTACTGGAGGTGGAGAAACCTCATGAGTAGGGTTGAGCGATTGGGATCAGAAAAGATTGGATTCCAATCAGCGATCAAGTAAATTTCACGATCGTGATCAGAATTCCGATCCTGATCTTTTCCAGTGGGATCGAGGTCAGAGGTTATCTCAAGATCGGCTCAACCCTAAAAGTGACTTTTCCCATAGAGAAGCATTGACTGGGGTTGAGCGACCAGGATCGGAAAAGATCGGATTCCGATTGGCGATCGAGTAAATTTCACGGATCGGCTGGAAAATTATTGGAAATCAGTTTTGTACTCTTATTGTTAAACTTCTGACTCCATAGTATAGTAAGCAGAGGCCCAAGGAAGGTGGAGCAGAATAACAGACACTTACACGTACCTTGCCTCACCTCTGGGCTCCGTTGCAACATCCAGTGGTCTCTCAGCCTCCTCTTCCAGTTTCCTGGCTGACATCACATTCCCCGGGGATCTCTAAGGCTTGTGATTGGACTTCAGCAGACACATGGTATGTACTGATGTCATGATGCTCATAGTGCTAGGTCTCTGAAGTCTAATAGTGATTTGTGGGTGAGGAACTTCAAAAATGTCGGGTTTTTAGGGGGAGTCCAAATTTTTGGAAAATTTGTGTCAAATCTGGTTTGATCTGAACCAGTTTGCTCTTCTCTAGTCCTCTCTGATTGGACAGACTGCTAAGGCTTAGCCTTTGCTGGTAACACAAACAAATTTATTCGGAAACTTCAATATAGTGTTATGTTCTTGGATTGGTATTTCATGGGGAAAACCAGCATGTCAATAGTAGTGATAGTAAAAATCCTAAGAATATAAGTTTCTCTGCCAGGAAAAAGTATTTTTACTCATAGAAACTGTGCCATTCACGTTTATTGGATGTATTAGCTCCATGCAAATAATAAAACTCAGCTGCAGTACCAGAACCAGCCCTGGACATGAAGAGGTGGCCCAGGAGAGGTGGAGAAACATAATAAACACTTATTACTCTCCTGGACTAACTCCCTGCATCCAGCACTCCCTCTGTGTGTGTGTTTGTCCCGGGCTCCTTGGAGACATCACAGGCTCGATGATGTGATTGGGCCTCAGTAGTAACAAGGGGCAGGCCAATGTCCAATATTCCCAAAACCAATCTTGCAAGAGTCGTCCATCTCAAATCATCAAAACAGGATCCATGGTCCATAGCTTCAATGATCATGTCGTCATGCATGTCCACTGCTTCTCCTATTAACCCTTTGGAACGCCTGAAGATAGTCAATAACGGTGTCCATTGGGTTGAAGGAGATGGCATCTTACAAGCTCGACTTGGTCCAAGCTCGACTGGGTCCAAGACTCCATGTTCACATGTTGTTTGTAGGACAATACCTCGAAATAGTAGGAGCTTACCCTGATGAATGACACTTCTTTTTTTACAACTCCTTCTCCACAAAGACACCTGCACAGCCGATGCAACACACCGAGCTGCATTTGCATATAATTGAGCCACTACAGGTTCGCCAAGGGGCTAATAACATGTTACTTAAAAAATAAAATGATAGTCGTGTCACAACAAGTCAATCACATGTAGAAAACACAAGTCAACTTTTTATTTGATTTTTAGATTTTTTTCACCCGTCACGACATCGATTATACCTGAAAAGAGAAGAAGAATATCAGCATAAATAAAATTTCGGCGGGGGATCCGATACAACATTTCATTTCGGGGATCTGCTCCAAGTCAATGACACAAATCACTCATTCTTCTCTGCCGAACCCACTGAGCTATTAAGTAAGCTATGGAATACTGTATGCCGATCTATTTTCGACTGAATGCATAATAGAAGCCGTGGACTCGTGGGCAGAGGAGGATTTTAGCTTCTTGTTGCTCTAAAAGGTGTAATTATTTTTTATTTTTCTCTTGTATTTATTGGAAAGAAAAGAAGGGTAATTGCAGAAAGCCGCGTCTTGCTCGCTGATTCGCTCGGCAATCTAATTTTAGTTTCAATTCTCCTGTGCAGTTTTGTGACTGTTAGCTGAGAAATTACATGTCATGGTGGAAGATCTTTATTAAGTTAGTAAAAAATGAAGTTTTTCTGGAAAATTGAAGCGTAATTAGAGACGTGCTTAGGAAAGAAAGTGCAAAAGATGGAATGAAACAAAAAAAGTGGAGATCTGTTATCTCATAAAGTATCAACGAAGAGGACAAGAGGGTTGACCCTTTGTTAGTCGATGCCGGCTTGTTAGCAATGGGCTCCGTTGTCATCTGTATTGAGGTTTTCATTCATAATGGAGGTCACGTTGTGGTTTCAGATCTATAGATGAGACAACTGGTTCGAAATAAGTTGGGTTTGTTACGAGTTTTCTAGGCTTTGGCCAAGCCCTTGGTGTTTGGCGTTCCATTGTGGTTCTCTTCTAGGCTTCTGGGTGATGTCACCAACCCCAGAGACCACTAAGGTCATGTGGGGTGCAGCAAGGTCTCTTGGACACAAACACGCCCCACATGAGCAGTGAGACCCATGGCATCATCCTTGAGGATAGAAGAAGACCGAAGAGGACCACGGTGGAGTGCTGGATAATGGAGCAAAGAAGAAGGAGGGAAGGTAAATTTTGGTGTTTATTATTTAACCGCTTCCCCTGGGCTTCTTACAATTATATTCTGGGGTCTTAAGGGACCCCAGTATATAATAAAAGTACTTTCACATTGGACTGAACAAGATTAGTCCAAAACTAACCTGCAAACTTCGCAAAGTGAATCTCCGTAGGTTCACCCATCTCTATTCAGATCTGTTGTACAACGAATTCCAATGTCGCCAAACAGACCCAATTGACAGATAACAGGACATGGATTCATTGGATGTTTCGCTGTCCTTGTATATAATTCAATGAAATTGCTGATGGAGGCTCCAAAGGTAACGGTGATCAACATAGTGGACATAGTCCTAGTCAATGTATGCTTTTTCAAGGCATCCTGCCAGATTTTTTGCGCTTAAAGGGATAGTCTACCAACAATAAGTTTCCCCCCATCCTCAGACTAGGGGGTTACTTTCTGATCAGTGGGTCATTGAACTATTACAACTCCTGTTTGGTTGAGGCTTCAATTGGTTGAGGCTTACATTGGTCATAGCTTACATTGGTTGAGACTTACATTGGTCATAGCTTACATTGGTTGTGGGCTTACATTGATCATAGCTTACATTGGTTGAGGCTTACATTGGTCATAGCTTACATTGGTTGAGGCTTACATACATCAACAATGACAAGGAAGTATATAAAGAAATATAAGAACAGGACTGATAAGATATTACTATCCTCTTAGCATTATAACTATGGTGGCTCAGAGATTAGCATTGGTGCCCTGGAGTTCTAGGTTCCAATCCAGCCAAGGTCAACATCAATAAGGAGTTTGTATGTTCTCCCCACGACTGGTCGGTTTCATTCCACACATCAAAGACATATTGATAGGGAGTTTAGATTGTGGACCCTACTGGGAACAATATGTGAAATACGTTGGCGCTAAATAAGTCTATGAGATACTTTCTGAGCCGATTTCTTAAGAAATAATTATTTGTAATTCCCCAATTTTATTATTTATCTCTAAGCATTTTTGTTGGCTATGTAAATCTATAGGGAAGTAGCTGGGAATAAAGACAATCTTCTCTACTACAGTCTCATCTCAGCAGTTAATGACAATCCTCTCAAAGGAAAAAGTTGACATGGAAATTAAAAACGATTCCCCATCGAATTCCATTAATTGAGATACAGTAAACACAACAGATTGGAATGAAATCATCTTACATTTTAGAAACATAGAATATTGCTCTCTCCATTTGTAGAACAGTCGATGTTCATGTGTAGGCTGAAGATTAGAAGGGACCTTCACTTGTCAGTTCTGCTTTCCAGGCCTCGTACACTAGACCTATAACAACCCAACAATCTGAACATGGAAGAACAAGGTAACAAAACAATATGTATCTATATTAAAGCATATAAGCAATATGTTACATGATAATATTCACCCATGGACATGAATAGCACCCCAAGCCAAAGAGAAAGTGACTTTAACTTTTGGGGATCCTAGTCATATCCATGGGTGAAAATTCTAGGACAAACCCCTTAACACAAACCCATAAGGGGGATTATTTAGCTGATTGTGGAATTTTACTAATATAAAATGGTCATACTCACAAAAAAGTAGTGCAGATGTCTCCAAACTTAGCAGATCTTCAGTTTGGTTAACCCATGCAATTTCCAATTGAGCACCATATCATGACGCGGTAACAAAAGCATCTAGTCACTCCTTCCCCTAACCTTCCCCAATGTGTGGTCACTGGGGTTGAGCCGATCTTGAGATTTCAGGATCGATTTTAAAATCTGATCATTTTCCAGCCAATCCTGATCACGATCGTGAAATTTGCTCCAAATCCAATCATTCCCGATCGCTCAATCCTAGTCAATGCTTCTCTATGGGAAAAGTCACTTTCAGGGTCAAGCCGATCTTGAGATTTCAAAATCCGATTTCCAATCATTTTCCAGCCCATCCCGATCGTGAAATTTGCTCGATCGCCGATTGGAATACGATCTTTTCCAATCCTGATCGCTCAACCCTAGTGATGACACATTGACACATATAGAATTGTTATTGTATCCTTTTAGTAAACTCTTCTAATAATCTTGCAGGGTCATTGTCAGTCTATGCAATTCTCTATTAGAAGACAGATTGGTTTATACAATATTACATGGATCGAAGCCAGTTGACAATCTAGTATCCACTTTGTTAATGTTTAGCTTTGTAACAATTCCATAGAATGGGCCAGATATACAATTATATTCCTTACCTGTATTATAACACATCTACACTTTGGTTTTCGATGTTTAAGTCGACTGATTTTTATGCATTTGATATCCTTTTCCATGAATATTTCACCACTTGACCTGTTTCCTCCTCCATTGTAGATAATGGTGATGTCACGACGGCTCCGTGCTGGCTCTAATTTCTTTGCTATTAATTCTAGACTATTACCTACATAAAGGGATGGCCTCATCTCCGCATTCACATGTCTTTAGGTTGCCTATTAAATGTTTTGTATAATAATCTCTTTCCATTTGTCCACATGAAATTCTCACATGAAAGAAAATATCACCGGGCTCTTTATTCAACACGGATTGAAGGCAATGATGACATTTAAGAACAGATCCTTGTATTGTTTCTCAAATCCAGTGAGAAATGTTTCCCTTCGGCTGAGGATTGCATCGTGTTGTTTGCACAAATCTCATCCGTCTGCTGGGACTAAGACCTGAGTAAAGTGACCATGACTGTTTATACCTGCAGCAGATCAGTTATTGCGATGCAGATGTTGAAAGCTTTGGGTCGTCGGCATCAATCCCACATGGGAGTCGCAGCATCAAACTATCCAATGCAAGGTGCAGGGAGAGGAAGACACTTGAGAACTTACTTGATGACAATTCTGCAACATTTCCATTCTATTCCACAGCCCTAATGGGAATTTCCAGCCAACAAAATTATTACTATAGAACTATGGAAGTCAACCAGAGCTGAGCTGCAGGGCACAGAGCCAACTGCTTATGGGGCCACGTTGTCTATAATAGGGCCCCCCACTAATCAGAAATCCATGGCCTATCCGAAGGATGGACTATAAAAACATAAATCACGGACAACCCCTTTAACTTATCTATCTTATCTAATTTAGTGAAGGATTCCAACCAGTTGACTACAATATGTATCAGAAGGTTGCAATTGACAACAAAGGGATGTCCATCCAAGAGGGAGCTAATGAAGGACATCTGTATACAGTGCAATGCAACATATATACTCAGCTTTACCAAAAGAGCTTAACAATGTCTCAGCCTATAGAAACATGCATAGAACTAACAAAAAGGCTACAATTGCAGTCCATTATCTGCCGAGAGGGGCGTCCGCTTCCTCCCTTTTAGCCGCTACCTGTTTATAATGCAGTAAGACGTGTTATGTGCGGCCATCTCGCAACGTCGAGGGCTTATTTTTCTGCCTAATGATTAATCCTTTTACTGTCAATCACTTTTAGACTAAGTACTCTTGCCCTTGATTTGTTCTTTCTTCTATTTATTATGGCCTAAACTGTATTTTATTCCATCGCGACCAAATAGCAGTTCTGTGTAAGAAGAGCGGTAATGACATTTCGCTAGATTTAGATCAACATGTGACCAAACTTCAAAACCATCTCTCGCTGTTGTCTCAACATATGTTAGGTTGATGTGATAACGGTGACACTCTGACATTGCGGGATACAACGTGTCTTACTTGTGAGAAGTCTTAAACATCTCCTTGATGCACAAAAGAGAATCCGTTGAACGTTCCTTCGTGTCAGCGTTTTAACTTTGACAAACCAAACAGTGAGATGCTTCTGAATTAAAATTCAGGCTAAGCTCTTCGAGACACATCAGTATATCAGGGCTGAAACGGCATCACGATCTACTTTCTTACTGTTCTATGCCCTTCCTTGCTAATATTCTGTTACTGTGGAACCTTAGTTTTAGGACCAGATATGAACATAGTGAGTGGACGGGGGAGGGGCAGGTCTCTTATCAATTCCTCTACATGTCTACCCACAGGTTCCCTGTCTATACACTGCACAGAGAGGAGTCTGCAGCTTCTCACAGATCACTGTACGTGTAAAGAGAGTCTATGGCTTTCCATCTACTTCTGACTAGCTGCTTGTGTTATTGCTGGTGGGATGTTAGTCATACACAGATGGTATCTTGTCTTATTGTACTCAGATCGCTCTTTTTCTGTGTCATGGATTTTTTTTGCTGCATTTGCGGTTAAGGGTTCCTGGATCTCCTATAGTATGTTGATTTGGGCTTTCCTTGGTTATTTATTTGCTATTTTATAGTTACAACTGGTAGAATGACAAGTAAAGAAACCAGTAATAGTAATAATGGATGGGGGCAGATTGAATTATACAAGCCTCTGCCTTAGAGACAAATTTCTAAATTTTCTGTATGTATTAGCAGTAGAAAAGCTGATAGGAGAGCACATATGAAGGCTTATACAACTAGAGGACATCTTGTTCAGCAAGACACTGCAGATGTCTCCACTTTTCATGAAAGCTCAGATTAAGGCACAACATATTTTTTTATTTGTTTTTCTATCCATAGTGCAGGTTAAGATAGCAAACTTTGTAATTTAGTTTATTAAACAAAAGTGAATTTTCTTTACTTATTTGCCTTCTTCTGACACTGATCCAATCTGTACAATAGAAGTCTATGGAGAAGGGAGGCGGAGTAAGAGGAGAAATCTTCAATGTAGAAAGACAATTGCACTATAGAAATCACTTATGTAATGTTGTAGATGGTCTCAACTCTCTGTATCTGTCATTCGAATGCCTTCTCCCTTCTCCATAGACTGTATTGTAAACTAATTGCTTGTTTCAGATTTCGGACAATAGTTTTATAATAACTGCCTACTGAAAATTTACAGCAGACGTCTACAGTGAGCTCAGTATACCCAGACTTAAAAGAACTATTGCTCGATACAATTAATAACATGTAATCCTCGCACAAGTAAATATAAGATAAGATAAGATAATCCTTTAATAGTCCCACAATGGGGAAATATCCTCAACTCATAGGAAATACTGGTAGAAGAAGCGGGTAACCTTTAAGAAGAAATGTTCTATGTTAGATTCTTGAGTGCCGCTTCCATCCAATTTACTTTGATGATCTTTCTGTAGCCTCGGAATATATTGCTTCCATAGGTTACAGTTCACTACAGCAATACAGATCTCTCTCGGGATATGAAGGTACATTACAGCACTGACCTTGTCTTTGACCATCACTTGATTATTAGGAATAAAAAATGTTGTATCTTGTCAGGGCTGAGGTCAGACTTGCAAACATTTCCTGGGTTGCACAAAAGAGATGAGCAGGAAGTTAGAAATTAGAACGATATCTGCAAATAGCGAACAACGTGCAACACAACATGTAATCGATAGTATTCAGGAACGTATCGGCCATAGCATGTCATATAGATTCCTCTGTCAAGTGGAGAATGGAACAGCACCAATGCAATAATTGGGTTCTCGTGGGGACACTCAGCAGGGTTACAGTTGGTTGTGAATGTAATTTGTCACATCAGTCGAGGCGATGTTGACTGTCCACAAGGACGCTTTTGAAGTTGAGATAACAATTCAGTTTGCAGGACCCCTGGGGTGCAGGTTTCTTGAGTTTCGCCAGTGTTGTTAGGTCATTATTTTTGAAAGGTCAGGAAAGATCCAAGGCCAAGTACCAGTTTGGGATTTTAACTCTCACAAGAGAGTCTTTCCCAGGTCGGATTTTGACAAGCGAATTACTTGTAGAGCACTTTGCCAAGTGAAGGAGATGCGAACCAGCAGTACAAAAAGTTTTAGTTCCATCTTTTGTCCAGAATAATGACTAAGTTTCCTTTATCGTCTTCAGTAGTTGATACTGGCTAACACGGTACAAGAACTAACATTTTCCTTAAATTTCCTTTGTGATGCAAATTACAATAAGGATCTAGTATTTTTCCTTTGGTGGACAAGATAACAGGTTTGTCCTCATTGGGTATAAAAAGTGAAGTTTTTTAGAATTAAAGAGGTTTTCCAAGATCAGAACTTATCACTAGAGACAGACAAACCTCTCAGGATTCGTTTTGTTTCGGGTTTGGGTGGCTCGGATCCCTGGTTCCTTTCGGGCTTGGTATGAACCGAAAGTGAAATTATTATATTTTGGAGTGTCTTCAGACCCCAGAGAATAAAAGATGAGGGCCTTGGGGAGGTATAAAAATAACAAATTCACCTTCCCTTACATCTTCTGGGTGTCCATTTGTTTTGCTGTGTCTTCTTTTGCCCTCCTGGGTAACATCATGGCCCGGGTCACTGCCGAAGTCTGCGATTGGAATTTACACTTTTACCTTCCATTCCCGATTTTGTCTCAAAAAAACCTCAGCAAAATCTGTAACTAGGGTTGAGCAATCGGGATTGGAAAAGATCGGACCTCAATCGGCAATTGAGTAAATTTCATGATCGAGATTGGGTTCCGATCCTGCCTAAAAAAGATAGGGAACAGAATTCTGATCCTGATTGCTCAACTTACCTGCACAGGAGCGCTGCCGCTGCCACTCCCCATTGTTCTTCCTCCTCTTCTCTCTACTTTACATGCCTGCAGAGCGCCGTGCGTGCCCCCGCCTCCCAGGCTAGTGTTAGAGATGCTGGGAGAAGGCAGGGCTTGTGGCTTAGGAAAGTGTGGGCAGGTACTGGGAGCGGAGACGTTAGTGATGCACTCAAGTCTCCCCACCCTGTACCCGCCCACACTCTCCTAAGTCACAACAAGCCCCACCTACTCCCAGCATCAGTAACACTAGCCTGGGAGGCGGGGGTGCGCACGGCGCTCTGCAGGCACGTGAAGTAGAGAGAAGAGGAGCAAGAACAACAGGTAGCGGCAGTGCTTCTGTGCAGGTAAGTGGGGGGGACTAAGTAGCCGGGTGATTTTTTAATCACTACACAGCGTGGAGTCTGAAAATTGAACAGGATCATTTTTAAAATCTGATTTTTGATCATTAAAAAATCCCATTGACTTGCATTGGGATTGGGTTTGGATGGAAACTGATCGGAAATCGAATTTTAAAAATGATCCCGAAATCTCAAGATCGGCTCAACCCTATCTGTAACAAAAAAATTCAGCATTTCTGCAACATGTGTCTTCAGCCTAAAGATGTTACAAAATCTTGGCACCCGAGTCATCGTTTCAAGATACTGTTAAGATTTAATTCATTCAATTTAAAAAGTCTACAAGTAATTATGTGAATGTAAATATTGTATCAATATAATTTAGGCTAAATGAATATTCAAAGCCATTCTACTCAGTATAAGACTAATATTCTAAGAGCTTTAAGCAAGTATTTTTTATTTATTTTTTCTTCTTGTAAAAATAAATCACCTTGACTTTGTAAGTTTTGTCAGGATATTTAGTGAGACAAATTTTTGAATGACAGGAATAGGATTTAACTAAGAGGATTATTCCAGCGGGTTCTGTCAGACTTGTTAGGTACGGTAAACTTGATATATTGTTCTTAATAAATGTTCCGAGAGCGAGAAAAAAAAATCACAAAACAAGAAAACATAATAGGGAATATTTCCATTTTAATACAAAGTATCCCGGCACAAAGCTTCCCCATTCCTTTCATTCATTCAAATACAATATTTGACAAGTCGAGCAATGTTATAAACTAGGACAAAAAATAATAGCGCTCCCCTGAATTTATAGAACTGAAAGGAAATTAAACATCGCAGAGCATAAATCAAACATTTGTAACAGTTCATGAGCTACAATGAAATATGCCAGGACTGGGAAAAGAGTTTTACATAATTTAAGGACGATTTTACAGAAAATGTGTTTTTCTAAAAAAAAAAATAATGAGAGATTTCCATTCTCGCTGCGAGTTCCAAATAAAGGTTTACACAATTAGACAATGAGGACAAAATCATTCTAAATGATCTTTCTACTAAGTACCGACAAGACTGTACACGAAGGGTCAAATTCATTCTAATTGGTTGAATTCATGGGGCTAATACACAAGACCTCTATGGCGGTGCACGGAGTGCCTATTAGTCTGTATTATAGACCCTTATGTGCGCTCCGTGCCTCTGTAGGATGACTTCTTTATAGTTCCACCTAGAAAATTACCACTGAATAACAAGGCACGCTCCTCAACATTGAAATTGCAACAACAAGGTCAAGTCATAGAGGAATTGAGGACGTAGCAGGAGTTGCTGCCAAATTTCAAAATGTTTCAATCCCTTTAGCTCAATGTTCAGCACCATAATACATTGTACGGTGCTGTAATGCCACAGGCTTATATCAGGGCTAACCAACGAAATCTGTGAGTACTCCGAATCTGTTGGCTTAACCCCTCAATTGCAATCCCAACATCTGGGTGGTTTAGGGGCAAAATGGCCCTCTACTCATTCCCTACAATGAGATTACAAGGTTCGAGAGGTTGGCGACCCCCTTTTTTCTTGGCTGTTCAGCCACACGAACTTTATTCCATTCCTACAAAGTGGGAAGTGGGCGGTGTGTGTTCTCTGAGGAGGAACCACAAGACCCAGTATATCTATACCAGAGACACCTCCCACCGAAAAGGAAGCGCAGGTTCTTCTACTTTCAATCCTCAAAGCACATAAGGTCCGAGAGGTTGTCATATCACCAAGGAGGCCAAGCAATGGCCTCTTGACTGTCTTTCCCAATTTCCATATATAACAATGCGCAAAGTAATGTATTTTGGTCACCCCACTCCCCTAAATAAATAGCTATAAAAAGTGGTCAAAAATCCTACATACTAAAAATTGGTACTAATAAAACTACAACTTGCCCCACAGATAATGAGCCCTGACATACCTCCTTCCTATCCATGGTCCCCTTTCAGGCAAGTCCTGACCATCATGTGACCGCAGCAGTCGCTGATAAGGAACTGGTCCCTCTCCAGCAACCATTGAATGATCTCAGTGGTCACATGAAGATTTCCGGTGCTGGGGCCCCATTATGTGATACAATGGGGACAGGTGTTGGTAGAGTGGAGAGCCGAGGACAGGTGTTGGTAGAGTGGAGAGCCGAGGACAGGTGTTGGTAGAGTGGAGAGCCGAGGACAGGTGGTGGTAGAGTGGAGAGACAAGGACAGGTGTTGGTAGAGTGGAGAGCTGAAGACAGGTGGAGGTAGAGTGGAGAGCCGAGGACAGGTGGTGGTAGAGTGGAGAGCCAAGGACAGGTGGTGGTAGAGTGGAGAGCCGAGGACAGGTGTTGGTAGAGTGGAGAGCCGAGGACGGGTGTTGGTAGAGTGGAGAGCTGAGGACAGGTGGAGGTAGAGTGGAGAGCCGAGGACAGGTGGTGGTAGTGTGGAGAGCCGAGGACAGGTGTTGGTAGAGTGGAGAGCCGAGGACAGGTGGTGGTAGAGTGGAGAGCCGAGGACGGGCGGGAATGCTTTTTTCTTTTCTTTCTCTTTTCCCTTTCCCAGCCGCTCCATGGTTAGCTCTAACTCCTGGATAAACACTTTATTACACATAATATTGCACCTTATATTTTTGGAGTGGAGAACGATTGGGATTTCCTCCTTTCTTATAAGAAATATACTCTATTTCATGAAATAATAAAGTTTTTGTTTCAATTCCATATTTTTGACACTTTGGTGTCTCATACCAGGTGAACTTTGTAGGATTGGATCTTTAACCCTTCAGATTCTTGATATGTCTTCTCGATATGCTGTAACTATTCCTTCAATGTATCACGTATTGGTGGCAGTTTCTTTGGCAACCCCTTACCATATTGTGCGCTTTACATAAGTTGTTTTTTCTTACTGAAAATACGTAAATAAGAAATAAGAGTCATTTTATAAACTCATTAAGAAATAGAAGAAATTTGGCCCAAGATGACAAAGGTCCTTGAATCTCAGCCGTCCGCCGCGCGATTGTAATGCCGTACGGTAGACCCGCAAAGCTCTTCAGTCATCAATGAGATGAAAGGGCTTTGAAACCTCAATACACTCGGAATCCGTCTATACACAATTTAAAGTTATTGAGCCTCTGAGATATATCATAGTCTCAGATCTGCTTTCCTCCTGTACCCATTTATCTGCAAGATTTTGGGATTGCTTATCTCTGAGCTCACCGTACTCAGCCAGCAATGGACTCCAATCTCCCAGATGAAACCGATCTATAAAGGGGACGGAATATTAATGGTCTGTCGTACATGGCGGAATCTATTATTGTGTAAAGAGAAATTATATTCATGAAAGTGTCAAGATCTCCAGTGCACAAGACGCTTTCTTCTTTATTGTCTCCCCTCTTATTTTTACCTTTATGTCTGTACTATGGAATTTATGGAATTGCAAATTAGAAGAAGAACCAAATGTGTGAACGTGAAGTCTTGTAGAAGCTTCTGAGACTTGCAGCGCTTTTTGCCTGATCACCTTATTATGGCTCCCTGTGGAAATCCCACAATAAGGGCAAGAAAGAGGGAAAGTTTTCTATAAAAAAAAACAAAGAAAAAAAAACTTTTGGAAACTTTGTTTCTTTTCTATAATCCTTTAATAATACAAATTAAGCTTTAGAATGTCTAGAATTACTTAATAACTAAATGAAATAATTACTAAATTCTATAATAACTTAATAATCGTTATTAGTGATTCATTGTTGGTGTATCCTATTGGGTGATATTTGTAGGGATGGATTAGATACTTTACATTCCCTGATTCTGCTTTTACTTTCTATGTTTTTGTGTTTCTTGTACTTGTACGAATCGGTTATTGCAGGGCTTGGTCTCATCTTTTTGTCAGAAATTGACGACACTCCTTCAATAAGAACTATTCCTTCTGACTTCATATACACCTGCACGCTCAGTATAATCCACACAGTATATATGCTCCACAGTGGCCCCCACACAGTATTATATGCTCCACGCTGGCCCCAACACAGTATTATATGCTCCACAGTGCCCCCCCATACAGTATTATATGCTCTTCAGTGGCCCCCCATGGTATTATATGCCCATGGTGGCCCCCACACAGTATTATATGCTCCACAGTGCCCCCATACAGTATATGCTCCACAGTGGCCCCCCACAGTATTATATGCCCATGGTGGCCCCCACACAGTATTATATGCTCCACAGTGGCCCCCACACAGTATTATATGCTCCACGGTGGCCCTCCACACAGTATTATATGTTCCACAGTGACCCCCCACACATTATTATATGCTCACCAATGGCCCCCACACAGTATTATATGCTCCACAGTGGCCCCCACACAGTATTATATGCCCACAGTGGCCCCCACACAGTATTATATGCTCCACAGTGGCCCCAACACAGTATTATATGCTCCACAGTGGCCCCCACACAGTATTATATGCCCACGGTGGCCACCACACAGTATTATATGCTCCTCAGTGGCCCCCACACAGTATTATATGCCCACGGTGGCCCCCACACAGTATTATATGCTCCACGGTGGCCCCCACACAGTATTATGTGCTCCACAGTGCCCCCCTTCTTCCCCAGAGATGGTGCTATTATTATAGTCTGGGGTCTGCTCAGACCCCAGACTATAATAATTAGAGGTCCAGGGTAAGTGATTACAAATAGCAAACCCTTATACTCACCTTACCTCACTTCTCCTGGGAATTCGATCCTCTTCTTCCTCACGACTGAGGTCCCTCTCCCCAAATGTCACTGCTGGGGCCCGTGATTGGGTCTCAGCGGTTACGTAGGGCGCAATGATGTCATTACTCCGGCGTGCTCCATGTGAACACTGGAGCCCAATCACAGTCCTGGGGAGCAGGACCTCAGTCACTGGCCGGAAGAGCTCCGGAGTGGATGCTGTGCCCAGAACAGTTGAGTATAAGTACTTTTTTATTTTTAATCACCTCCCCTGGGCTGGCATCTAATGGAAAGAGTCCCGACGATCGTCAGTCCCCTCTCCATTAGCAATATGTATAGAACCAGGGTTTCCCGTCTGCTATCATGGTGGTCTGGCCATGTCCAGCTGGCCGCGGGTCACAGCTGAGTAGGCCCCCTTAGGAGCTTGGGGCCCTGGCACTTGTCTGGGTGCACCACATGCTGATGCCGACCCTGTCACCGCATCTTCTACACACAGCGGAACCAATAAGCATGGCGCTGTTTTTTCGCAGCACTTCCTATTAAGAGCATCGCCCTTCTGATTTACTCTGAAATTAAATTTAAAGCGAGACCTTGTTCGGTGCCTTAGTAGAAATGTATTCCTGGAAATGAACTTTCTTACGCTCCAGCAGCAGCCAAAAAGCAACACATCAACTATTAGAAAGCAATGATCTTTTATTCATGCGAAATGAACACTTTCAAACAAGGTAATATTAAATCATTCTATAGCGATTCTCCAAACAGCGCCGACGCCGATCAGCCTCATTCTGTGCCACGTAACTGGCTGTAAATGACTCTCTATTAATTTGACGCCACACCACAATTTTTGATTCTCATGCTGTCCCTGTCCCACGTAGCTCGTCGCCGATGCAGAAAATGAAAACTATACAAGCATGAGATTTTTCTATCAGGTTCTAATTGTTTCCATAGAAACCTAAAATGCGCAAACAGTGCTTGGTAACACTCCGGCGTGATGCTGGGAATGGGGCTTTATGTTTTGAGGAACCTTTTAAAATGCCATTTCAGACTGCATCACATACTGGAAAGGAATCGGTGTGGGCTGGAGAGGGACAAGTGCTCAGATACAGTGTCGTGCAAAAGTCTGAGGCAGGCGTGGGAAACTATGTTGCGGAATCAGAATGTTTCAGAAGTAAATGTGTCATTAGTTTATTTTTATATCAAGGGCATAGATTTGTGAATGTGGGTTTGCTGCAATCCGTCTGTCTCTTTATGTCATCCCAGACAGATTGGGTGATGATGAGATTAGAGATGAGCGAGCAGGTATTCGAGTGAGTAGGTATTGGATAGAATACTACGGTATTCAAAATATTCATACTCGACCGAATACTACTAGCTATTCTCAGTAAATATTCGATTCAGAACCAGCATTGATTGGCCAAATGCTATACAGTGTATAGCATTGAGCAAATCAGCGCTGGTTCTGCAGCAGGCTCGTCCTTGCTAGTCAGCAGAGAGCTGGCAGCTTGCTGTTATGAGGGAGCTTAGTTTTTGTCATAGGAATGCATTGACCAGTGTTGATTGGCCAGAGTACAGAATTCGGCCAATCAACGCTGGTTCTGCCGGGGCTCGTCTGTGAGGAGGCGGAGTCTAAGATTGGACCACAGCAGTCTCCATTGTGGTCCAATCATAGACTCCGCCTCCTCACAGACGAGCCTCCAGCAGAACCAGCGTTGATTGGCCGAATGCTGTCCACTGGCCAATCAACGCTGGTCAATTCATTCCTATGAGAAAAAGTAAGCTCCCTCGTAACAGCAAGCTGCCAGCTCTCCCGACTAGCAAGGACGAGCCTGCTGCAGAACCAGCGCTGATTTGCCGCAGGCGCGTCTTTGCTAGTCGGGAGAGCTGGCAGCTTGCAGTTACGAAGGAGCTTACTTTTTATCAGCGCAACTGCAAGCACTGTGCAGTTATAGTGCACGGACTCTATAGACTATAATGGGGTCCGTGCGCTTTAACTGCACTTTGCTCCTCCTAAACACTCTCCTCCTGCTACTCGTGGACTTGGTGACTCCTCTTTAGTTGAATAGTGGTTTCCCCTGAAACAAGCATTTTTCTCCATAGACTATAATGGGGTTTGATATTCGATTGAGTAGTCGAATATTGAGGCTCTACTCGAAACGAATATCAAATCTCGAATATTTCACTACTTGCTCGTCTCTAGTTGAGCTCAGGTCTGTATATGTGGGGGCCGGATTCCTCTTCTGATGGCTTTCTGTGCCACTTTTATACTTATAACACTGAAGTATATTACCCAGAGTTTCCGAGTGTCTATTAGCGAGATCCTGTTTTTGTACTAGTTTTTGTATTATGTATGAAAACCCATTTTCATTTGTGCAATCCTCTAAAAATACATTTCCAGACTCCGCGCTTAATGTTTAAGCTGTCTAAATATTAGACACAATAAATGAATCTCCCCAATACTTTGGATTCTCAACAATGTTTTTCCTCTTCTCTTTAATAGAGAAACATTGTAACAATGCGAACGTCATATAATTGGTATCTGGTGCATTTATGGAGAGGAAGAAATGCAACACAAACACAAAGCTAAAGGTGCAAAGCTAAACATCACATATCAGCTGCAAAATCTAAGACACGTAGGGGCTATTGGGTGACTTTATGAGGTCGGCGTATTTAGAATACAATTATTTCAATGGCTCCGTGTAAAGCTAATTCTCCAACTGCAGGAAGATTGGACACTCATGGCTGGATCCATCTACAGCTTATAGCAGATCCCTTGGGTCCTACAAGCAGGACGACGAGTGATCATTCTTTCAGGGATTCCTTCTCAAATAGAAAAGGGATTATGGGAAGTGGGCATCTGCTTCAAAATCTGAAATTCCAAGAGTCGTGACCAAAGGCTGATGTTTAGAGCAGCCCATAAACTGTCCTTGGACTCTGGAAAAACAGATTATAAACACCTTAAAGAACAAAAACAGTCACAGATGTCTCCCTATTTGGAAATGAGACAGTGTTATTTTACCGAGTCACTTACTGATAGCTTTGTTGTGAAGTTATGTGCTCTAATCTGGAGCACTGCTCTAATTCATCCTGGAAACACTGTGTGCATCCGAGGAGCAGAGAGAAGAGTAGTGCTCTGGTGGGGAGCACATAATTTCACTATGAAGATGTCAGTAAGTTATCCACTATCAGTAGTCTATTCCTAGACTCATTTTCAAATAATACAGATAATTATTATTATTGTCCTTAATAATCACATAATTACTTTCACATAATCTACTTTTCAGCTGTACGATGCATTTTTTAATCCAGGAAAAATTGTATCACTTTTTGGCAATATTTGTGGGTTTGGATAAATTCCAGTTTAATAGAAAGGATTTTATTTGGCTCGAATAAAGAAAAACTTTTTTGTTGTTGAAAATACTGTTCATGGTTTGCACGGAATAATCTGTCATTCTGCAGGTTGTTACGTTACCGATCACATGTATATCACATGCACAGAGATGTAGTATATTTTAAGTTATATTTCATTCTTGTGGAATTATTTTAATAACTTGTTTTATTACATTGTTTTAATCCCTTTCTATTCTTCTGGCCTCACAGCTTTACTTTACACTTAGAATGTGTCGGCATTATATCCTATATATCTCTATGCCATGGGCTGCTACTAGAATTACAATGGTGGCCGTGCACAATCTAATATGGATCATTATGAGTTAATTCCACCAAATGTAATCCTGATATCTGTAATGAAATATTGCTTCTGGTGATGCATTGCTTGTGCTTATGGGATCCTAAGGAGATGATTATATTTATTGACTGCTACAGTAAGTGATTATTTTTGGTTTGGTCCGGTGCCACCATATGGAATATGCTTGAATCCATCTGCAATTGTAATGAATTGCAGGTGGGGCTGCTGTATGGTATAACATGTGTGATATACGGTATTGTAACTGAGTGTCCCCTTTATATGAAGAGCCGCAACAACAAGGACAGTAAATCCTTCCCTTTATCTCAGTACAACAAACTTGTCAGTCTTAATGGGCCCATTGGGGCATAGCAACTATATGCTGTCAAAGATACTTTATAATAACTGTTTTAGATACTTTCTGCACCTTGTACAAAGATGGTTGGTGTTTGATGAACAGTGGAGGGCTTGCCAAAAAAGGGGAAATACGATACGCCAAAAATGAGCCCAAATGTTTTTTATACCACTACATACATGTTGCAAACTTAGACTTGACCGTCTGACAATACAGCATACAGCAAATTTAGGCCACATGCACAAGAACAAGTCCGTCTAATGATATCCATGTGTTATCTGTGCCCTTCAAGAATCCATTCATTTTATGCAGACAGGAAGAGGACGTGTCCAGAGATTTAGCCATGGTCATAAAACTGCTCCTGTAAGAAGACACAGGCATGGGTGTGGGGCAATAGAAAATAATGGATCAGTGGGTAAGCCATTGAGAAGACAGCCTGCACCCTGACAAAGCACACAGTTGTATGCATAGAGCCTCACGGTAAGCTCACATGGTGGAATTTGCCACAGATTTCGTCCATTGCAGCAGGATGCTGAAAAAATAAGAATTTTGCTTGATCTTGCCGCAGATTTTGTGCTTGAGACTTTCTGTCTTGGGTCAATTTAGAAGCAGAAACCTGGTATCCCGTTGTGGGTAGACCATAACCAAAAACAGTGGCGAAAATGGAGAGGAATTTCTTCTACACTGAACTTACTCTTACACAATATTAGCCGCTTTGTTGTTACACATTGCAGTAAAGTATACTGCGCTTCTTGTACAACAAAAACACTGATAGAAACTGACTTTTTTTTTTCAACACAACTCTGTGCAAACAGATGGCCGTCGCTTTGCATCTGTCTTTTTTTTACTGATCTCTGAAATCCCATTGTTGGCCTGAAAAAACTAAGCAGAGCGGTTTATCCATTTTTATTAATCTCATTCGCTTCTATGGAAGTTGGAGAAACAGTGAAGTTCAGTGAATTGCGCTTTTTACAGATTCCCCACAAAGTAGGAAGAAGGAGGGCGGCACTAGGTAATAAATATTCTAGTTTTGTTTCTTTTGCTATGTTTTATTTCTTAAACTGCTAACTTATATTTTGTCTTATATATTGCTTGATGTCCTTCAGATTTGTTAGATTGTATTGGTGAGTAGAAAGGTTAACACTAACCCTTTGTACTACCCCAGTGTCCAATACCTCCAAGGATACTGGAAAGAGTTGGGTAGTGACCAGTACCCGACCATCTGATGTAATGGTTGTGCTCTGGGGCAGCTGTAGACAGGCATTATCCCGCTGCTTAGGCTGTGACTGTTTGTAATCATGAAAAAAAGTTATTTTATTACAAAGAAGTTCCTTTGCCATGTTTATAACCAGACAGATACAACTTGTAGCCATCCTGGTACCCCTGATGGTGGTAGGTACTCGGGAAACAATAGATATTTAGTGGTAGCACCTTTACAGACTAATACTTAGCCCCACCATAGTAATATATGCCAGTAATAAAGTATTAAAAACACAACTACACATAGAAAGAAAGTTTTTAGATACCTTAGTGAATTTGAAGGTGTGGGCATGGGATCCTAAGTCGTGGGACAAGAACAATAGCTTCCAGTGTTTACAAGGTGGCTGAATTGGATCCAGCACTACCTACCATTACTATTATAACCTTAGCCATGGTAACACAAACCTCCAGAGAATACCGCCATCCGCAGTACCCATAACACCTCAATTATGCCATCATCTCAATAGACTCGATGCTTGTTTCCAGCGAGTAGCAAAAAATGAAATTTAAAAGGAAAATTGTAATTCACAGTGTGTCACAATATGAAATACATAAAAAAACCTGTTCTCATTTGTAACCTAATTATAACCAAACACTTCAAACCATTGACAAGTTGGTTGCTAATAGAGATCAGTATTCCCGAGGCAATAATGATATGACTGCTGTATGTCCTGAAGTACCCAGCCAAATATAACTCCTAATTACCTCGACATCATTTGAGCCGCGCTTCCTTTTAGCGAGCTACGTCTCTAATGGACCCGGCCAACACTTTTCCTCCACGATGTACAAAATACTGCTCCAAACCCTCCGAACACACGAGAACTCTACAAGAACTTTATTGTTCCAATGTGTTGACATAATGAGATACCCCAGCATGTTAATAAACCTGCTGCGGAGATAAATGGGCGCCATTAGCTTTCTCATTAGATTTAACTAGGATTATTTCTTTAGCTATGAGTCATTTATCTCAGTTTGTGCTTCCTGCTTACCAGAAACTGAACTTCTCCGTCTTTGAGCCTCTGTACCTTTTATTTCCCCGGGGCACATTACTTTCATCCGGTCCACAAACTTTCACAAATTACAAACCAGGTGGAAATTTTAAAGGGCATCGACTCGATAAAAATGTGAAACTTAATTACAATTGTGTAGTCTATCATACAAACACCCTTTACGGAGACAGGAGACAAATAAAGGCATGACAGTCGCCCCATCCTTTAAGCCTCTAAGGATGTGTCTCTGTTTCGGGCTTAAAGGGAACCTTTCATACAGTCCTATCTCCAGGCGGTATATTATAGAGCAGGAGGAGATGAGCAGATTCATTTATAGTTACCTACATTACCTACATTATAGTTTTATCAAGGCAGATGGTGGTGGGTATGTAACTCAGATGACACATGTCTATGGAGAGGGAAGGGGGAGGAAGGAGAAGAAACATGGGTTTAGTGTGTCAATTAAAAACAAAGTACTCATAGAAGTATATGACCCCCCCCCCAGTGTTTCGGGGAGGAGGAGGAGGGGAGTGGAGGGGGAGTGGAGGGGGAGGGGGAGGAGGAGGGGGAGTGGAGGGGGAGGGGGAGGAGGAGGGGAGTGGAGGGGGGCAGTAGAAGGGTTCAGCCCTGTAGCAAAACCATTATTTGTGTAATGAGGGGAAATGCCAGAACCCTACATAATGACCTACAATGGGCTACTTTAGTGCATGCTATTGACCAAAGTGTCCAGCATCCTGCAGAAGGACTACAAATGGAATATGGGCTAGCAATGTATATTATCTGCGATAACGGGAGACTGGGGGGGGGAGGCAGAGCACCAGGGAAGGGTGATAGTCCCGATCAAGTAACCTTGGGTTTGGAACCAGTCCAAATATACAACCCCTGGGGGAAGTAGCTAAAAAAGGCCCCATGCAGATCTCCTTTCATGTGAATGTCGCCAAACATTTGATGTGCAATATTGTAATCCAATGTTTATCTGAATGATATGTGTTCCTGGAATTTTTAATAGAAAAAGAAGGAATTTGGTATTTTAAAAGGCAACGTCTTCCGTAGAAGTCACAAAGCAAGAGACAGAGCTGAATTAGCTGAAGAATACTTTATACTTTGAAAGTGCATTAGACAATCCCTTCCTTGATATGTTTAAGACTTACATAAAAAGAAACATAATTGCACGCTCCGGATATTGTTTTCTTCCAATGTCCCTTGTTTCCAGCTGTCATGAAATGTTTGAATGTCAAAGGACCGCTCTTTGTGGAGTCTGAATTAGTCTCGTGCTTTGATCTCCAAACATTATATCATGTTAGAATAGAAGAAATGCTCTATCCCTTGAAACGCTCCTGCAGAAGACATTAAGCAGGTCTTAGTTAACCAGTGTAAAACCCACACAATCTCCGAGGGTTGACGTATAGTAGAAGACAAAATAGGTCTCGCATGGCCGATTCTAAGACATTTACGGAGATGGCATGAATATATATGTGACTTAAACCTAATGTAATCCACGTCTAAGACATTTCTAGCAAGGAAGATGGTTAGTATGGGAAAGTCAGATGTGCAAAGGTACAGAAGGGGATTTGTCACTGTGAAAAGGAGGGAATTATCCTCTATAGAAGTCAGTTAAGGGAGTGTTATACTGTATGGAAGAAAGTGAAGGCGGGGTTCAACTTTGTAGGTAAAGGGGGATATACTGTGTTTGGGGCCAGTATAGGTGGGCTAAATTGTGTGGAAGGCGGTAAAGGGGGTATTATACTGTATGGTGGAAACTGTATTGAACCTGTAAAGGGAGCTTTATACTGTCTAGGGTCTAGTAAAGGGGCCAGTTAAGGGGGTATTATACTGTTTTTTGGGGCCAATAAAGGAGTGCTGTATTATGTGGAGGGCACTTAAGGTGGCATTATACTGTATGGCAGTAATTGAAGGAGGTGTTGTACTTTAAAAGAACCTGTAAAGGGGACTTTGTACTGTCTAGGGCCAGTAAAGGGGGAGGGGGATATTCTGTGTTGGAGCCAGGTAAGGGGTGTTATTCTGCCTGTGGGGCCAGTAAAGAGGGCATTATATTCGGTGGAGGCCACTAAAGAGGGCATTATATTCAGTGGAGGCCACTAAAGGGGGCATTATACTGTGTGGGGATCAGTAAAATGGGTGTTATACTGTGTGAGGGCAGTGAATAAGGTTATAGGGTTGAGCCGATCTTGAGCTTTCAAGATTGATTTTAAAATCAAATTTCCGATCTAGCCAATCCCGATCGTGATTGTAAAATTTGCTCGATCACCGATCAGGATCCAATTTTTCCGATCCCAATCGCTCGACCCTAATTGTATATTCTATATACAGTAGGCTTGAGCCCATCTTGAGATTTCACAATCCGATTTCCGATCATTTTCCAGCCGATCCCGATCGCTCAAGTCTATTGGGTTACTCTATAATGTGAAGAGATACTAAAGGGGGGATTATAGTCCGATGTAAAATATTGAAGCGTGCAGTAGAGATCCGGACATTTTACTGGATAAGACAAGGCAGCGTGCTTCACTACTTTTTTCTGATTTTTTGGGGAACCTTCAGACATAACGTTTCTTGCCAAATTTGTCCCTGATTATTAATATAAGGCTTATTATCTTCCTATGCCAGATTAAGCTGAATGTCACATGACACATTTTAGGTGCTTCTTCTACCTGTACTGTATGTCTTTTGACTTCCCTCCCCTCTCCCATTATGGCCCCGTAGAACAGAACTCAGTGATCCGCTACATTGTTGTTCTGAGCATTCTGCAGCCTTCCCCTACGTTCCATACCGTACACTAGATCAATAATTCCCTGCACACTGATATTGCTTTGTTCTATAAAATAATATACATTTTGTCATCCAAGGTCTGTAATTTGGTCGTGTGCCAGCGCTGACGAAGAGGAATGATAAATAAATATTTTAGACGCATTCGGTTCAGCAGGAGATCACACGCTTCTATGAGTACATTGTACAGGGATAAAAAAACTGGTTCTTGCAGTTTGGTTTTATACCTTGAAGAAAATTATATATGGAAACCGAAGAAAAAATAAAAAACTGTATTTGGAATATTGAGATGGCGAAGAAACGAGAAATCCTAAATACAACAGAACTTGTATCTTATTACTTGGTTTAAAGCCAATGTTCAGTGGGAGATCAAAATGTGTCAATCAACGTGTCACAGGGGCGGATTAAGGCTGTCATGAAGATTGGGGACCTCCCACCAAGCTGTAGTTTTCAGGGTCTTGAAGGACACACGGTGGTTTAGGAGTTAATCCTCGCCAACCTCTTTCGTGTTTCCCATCTCTGCCTTCCAAAAGTTGAAGCTTCTTTCATTTTCTGTGCACCTTGTAGCCGTTCTTTTATTGGGCACCATCATGGGTTGCCTGCCATGTTTTCATTAGCTGCTATTAATTCAATTCTGTTGTTATTTTTAATGTTTCATTTTTATGGCATTAACCATGACATGGCCATTGGTTCGACATAGCAGTATCATATTTATATGGGTTTTGGGAAGATGCAAATAAGACTTACTGGTGGAATAGAAGAATGATCTCCCTGTAGGTCAATGCATGGCTTTGGAAGAAACCTAAGGCATAATAACAGCTACAAAAGGAAGAGGGTCCCATCTACAGACAGCTGCTTCCAAATTGTTATCTCTCGATTGGAGGCTAGCTGTCTGAGACAGAAAGATGGAATGGCTTTGTAAGTCTCCGTACGCCTGTAAAGGCGCTCTCTCCTTAAGGGACCTATAGGACCCGGCATGAGGACTTATTAGACTATACTTTCATGTGACAGGTTCTCTTTAAAGGAGGTCTCAAGAAATTGCATTGGAGGATTCTCTTGGAAAATCAAGACCAAGACCAAAAATCAAGAACACGTAATGACTCAAGGGTGTCTTCACCTCTATTTTATAATGCCACCATTTCTTCCCCCTGGGTCCTTCTATCTCTCACTACAATGTATCCTGTGCGGCCAGGCGTCTCGATGCACAAGGACTACGATTCCACCTCCCACCTCAGATGTTATCCGTCTTCTCAGTGCTAAAAAATGGGCAGAATATGCAAATCTGACTCCCATGATGTAATTAGGATGTCAATGCCTCAAGTATGCACACCAATAGAGGGTGCTGACTGAGAATGTGCAAGCCTATCTTCCATGATGTAATTAGGAAGACAGAGTCTCAGTCAAACACACCTATAGGTTTGTATACTTGAGGCACTGGCTTCCTAATTACATCATGGAAGTCAGATTTGCATATTCTTCCCATGTTCCCTTGCACAGTGGAGCGCTCTTGGCTTAATAAGACTCCATACACCTAATGGTGGTCTCTCCCTATGGAGTGATGATATCCCCTTAACCCTGTCTAAGCCTCTCACCTCTGCCGGGTCAGTCCTCTCTACACCAAGCTGATGAGATGCAAATACATCGAAACAGCTGTTCTTGGCAGAGAGACTGTATCTGGTAAAATCCCAACATCATTGCAAACAAAGGCCTCTGAGAAGGTCGGCATGATGTTAAAGGGAGCACCCTCTATAGGTTTTGCTTGACTGAGACTCTGTCTTCCTAAATACATCATGGAAGACAGACTTGCACATTCTCAGTCAGCGCTCTCTATTGGTGTGCATACTTGAGGCACTGGCATCCTAATTACATCATGGAAGTCAGATTTGCATATTCTTCCCATGTTCCCTTGCACAGTGGAGCGCTCATGGCTTAATAAGACTCCACACACCTAAATGGTAGGCTCTCCTTATGGAGTGACGATATCCCCCCAACTGCTAAAAAATGGTCAATGTAGCAATAAGATAAGGAAGAAGAAGAATCACAAAAACCCTCCAAAGGCCAGATAATATCATCAACATTTCGCCTTATTAATCCCTCACTCAGAAAACTAACCAGGCAGAAAATCTAAAATCAGCACTTTCTTCAGATGCGAAAACTTGAACATAGCGAAAATGCAAATTTAAGCTAATTATGGTAATGAACGGAAAACTTTTAAAGTTTCTTATATTCTTGTTTTGCAAAATGCTGTTAGCTATTATACTAACCATTAAAGTATGACGAACATCTCTTCTTTTTTTTGCTATTATGTAGGGGAGTGGGGGGTTGGGCAGGGACTGTTGTACAAGAACCATTTTTCTAGGGCAGGGGTAGAGAACCTTTGTTCTCCAGCTGTTGTGAAACTACAACTCTCATCATGCTCCATTCACTTCCATGGGAGTTCCAGAAACGGCAGAGCAAGTATGCATGCTGGGAGTTGTATTTTTGCAACGGCTGGAGGGCTGAAGGTTCCCTATCCCTGGACTAGGGAGTATAAAACCAGAGATACGGCCATTTACATTGACTAGAACCCTATTCAGCTCTACATCCTGCATTGAGTACAGGGGATGGGATAGAGTCTTCCTGGCAATGCTCAGTTATATCAGCCTGAGGCCAGTTATAGACAACCGTGGCCATGGTCAGTGTGCTATCCCTGTATTTCATAGACTGCACACAGACCCATTCTTTTCTATTGCAATAACTCTAACCCGTTGTGCACAAAGGCAGGAAATGTTCTATTGACGAAACTAGTACAGAAGGAATGTAAGTTCAATCTCCGATCGTTATAATGGGCGAGAATAAGAAGGTGTCACGTCCTTGAAGTTGATAAGCTTTACTAGAAATCCTTCAAGATCATTTATTGTATAAACTTTCAAATGATCATAGAAAAGCGTTCTCTTCTAGATAGAAGCCATTCTGATTTTAGATCATAAGAGACCTCCCCTATCAAACAAAGAAAACAATCACGTGGCGTCGCGGCTCCAGTCATCAGAAATTGGCCGCTCTACGTAGCGCACATTACTGAATTCATTAAACCATACGGAATTTAAATGATCATAATTAGAAAAATTATCAAATTGTCAGGTGATTCGAAGGGGAAAATGTGTAACGACGTTTCTATAGAAAATTAACTTAATAAGTTTAACCCTGACAAGGAGAAAAGGCAGAATAAATAGTCTACGGTCATTGAAATCCGGTAACATTGTAGCGACTTTACGGATCGTGATTCAGTGTTACAATGTTAGAGCAAAAAAGTATAAAAATTGCAAAATAACAAGATGGAAATGTTTCATGAGGGTTGTTTTTTGTGCCACTTTTTTGTTACTTTTTATCATTTGTTTTGTCCAGCACAATTTGTATCAAATTTACATAATTGGCAAAATTGGTTTGGAGACTGACAAAACGTCCACTTATTACTACCTCGCATCCAAACCATAAGGGGGGTAATTTATTTCATATATAACTAGTTTAGGAACTTCATATCCATACATCATATATCCCCATCTTTCTCACATATAACCTTTATTACTAGTTGTAGTTTTGTTTTAGGAACTTGTTCGGTCCGAACTGGAACAGCTATTCTTATATTCTGGGGTCTCATCGCCCTGGGGCTTATTCAAGTACATCGCCCTCAAACTTATTGTTCTCTGGAGTCTAAAGAGACCGCAGAATAGAATAATGGTTCAGGCATGGTCAACCCTCTAATTTCCATCTCAGAAGACATGAAATTTTGGAAACTTTAATACGAACCAGTTCACTTACTATTATATTGTATGTCCAGAAGTGGAAGATATTCATCTGTCCCCATTGCTCCATTCAACTCATGTCAGGTTCAAGCCCTGAGACTCACATGGCTGCCGAGACCACTCAGTCACTGGTTCGATACCAGTGACCGCTCTGACCCCTCATAAGTCCCGTGAACCCCAGGGCTTCTGGAAATGTGACCACGGCAAGGAGAAGTCACTATTGGTGGCTAACAATATGCTGGGAACAGGTGAGTATATTTATTTTATTTTACCGTTGCCCCATAGCTTGCTCTATAATCTTCCTTAACCAATGAAGCCATCTATGACTTATACATCTCATCCCATCCCAATATTGTACAGAATGCAAGCTTCCCCTATAACCAGTTACATTGGATCCAATGGCATTCCTTGATGTGACCCCGCCACTTCTTCGTACCAGTGTATTTGTGGGTGCTATATGGGAGGGGCATCACCATAAGATACAGCACAGGACACCACCTAACCTTGGGATAGGGCCGATTCTTTTGCTTCTTGCCCTTCCTCCGTGTTATTACTTGTAATAATAAGATTTTTTCTTACAATATTGGCTTACAATAACCCGACTCTTTTCTCCAGTCCGTTCTGAGTGTTTGTGGGATTTTCAGGCCAGATACTTCCTGCAGCTAATATTGATTGTTGGACGATTCCTGCACAGACTTGGTTATTCATATGTTTGGTCAGGGGATCAATAAAAACTTCTGAGATTTAATTGATGACCCGTAAAGTGATGGTATTACAGAAGAAACCTTGTGACATTGAATGAATGTGCAATCCCGCGAGCAATGACAAATGAAACATCCAAAGCAATTACTAAAGTGAAGACTGGTGTGAATAATGGCTGAACGCTATACCTGTAACATCGCGCGGCCTCAGCCACCACCAGCTTGACTTCTTTCCATAGTATATCCCGCTGCCATCTTTCCCCTAAGTAAGTCCCACATCCCCACCCAGCTGTCCATATAGGTAAACTAAATGCCTAAAAATCCTGTCACCTTTTCCCATTGCTCCATAGTCCAATTTTAATGCTCCTATTCCCACTGAATGCGCTGTCAGTGGTAGAGAGGTGGCATTGGTTGGCATGTCATTCACCCTTGAGAGAGCCATCTTCTTCTTTGGACCACCTTTGGTAGGTAGTTGCCATTGCACGCCATAAAAACCCCACAAGACCTCATATTTTGGAGCTGCTATAACCCAGTTATCTAACCATCTCCACTTGGCCCTTGTTGGATCTTGACTCCCATTTCTCTGCTTCCAGTTGGAGATGAACAAGTCAGTTGGGCAGAATAAAATTTGTTAAAAATTTCATGAAAAATTCAGATTCCAGTGAGTCCAAAACATTTGGGATTAATCTATGGTGAATTACTCAGAATGGCAGATGCCACAGAGAGGAAGGGTCACATGACCAAAAGCCAAATGGGCTTCTCCATAATGGTGGCAGTCCTTAGACAAACATAAGGGACTATAGGTGTGGGGTCACTGATGACCCAGTGGATGAGTCTATAAAACAGCTCAGCCAGGAAATGCTGCCATTTTGGGGGGATGAAAGACAGAAGAGAGGACAATAGACACAGAATTGAGACAGTAAAACACAGAATACAGTCAGATAGATGATGGATTAGTATGTTTCATAGTCAGGAGATGAGAATAGAGAGTTACTGTGAGGATAGGTCACCAATTGAAGATCCATAGGGGTCTGGTACTAAGAACCGCCGGGATCAGATAGTTGAAGTGGCAGAAGATCCCTGAGAGTAAGTAAGCCAATAAGAGAAAAAGAGACAAGAGTAACAATATAACAAGTAACAATAACAAATGTAGCAACAAGTCTAACAAAATGCACCCAAGCGATTGCACACTTAGATTTTGCATGAGAGGTCTGACTTTGGGTATCAAACTAATATGATATTCTCGTTGGGTGTCTTATTAGAATGGATCGCTGGTGACCATCACGGCTTGTACTGTCCTTGTCAGTATATTATCTGCTTATACAAATAAGTCCTTTTTCTTGTCAATTCCACCCACATTTATCCCACTTAATATGTAATTAGAATATTGTTCTCATATTTAAAGAACCTAATCTTACATGTATCCAAATTATCCCAACACAACCTTCCAATGTTTCTAAATCTCTCTAATTCCCTATATATAAAAGTATATCCACATGGAATGTAAACTTTCTGCAGATTTTGTCACAGATTCGCAACCAAATTAGCATTTTGTACTGGAGAGTTTGTCATCAGGAATCCCAATATCACAGCGGCCTCAGTGCATTGTAGGGACATATTGCTGAGCACCATCTTATCTGGAGGAAATTCAGGACATACATTATTTTATTATTTCCTTGAAAAGGCATTTTTAGAAATTTGGAAATAAGGCTCAAGTGCAACAGAACGCTACGGGCGCTGTATTCAGGTTTACACTGGCCTGTCTGCATTGTGACCGAGCCTCAGCTGCACATAATTTTTTTAAACTCCTTGTCTTTGCTGACAGAATATTAATAGATAGATAGATAGATAGATAGGAGATAGATAGATAGATAGATAGATAGATAGATAGATAGATAGGAGATAGATAGATAAATAGATAGATAGATAGATAGATAGATAGATAGATAGATAGATAGATAGGAGATAGATAGATAGATAGATAGATAGATAGGAGATAGATAGATAGATAGATAGATAGATAGATAGGAGATAGATAGATAAATAGATAGATAGATAGATAGATAGATAGATAGATAGGAGATAGATAGATAGATAGATAGATAGATAGATAGATAGGAGATAGATGATAGATAGATAGATAGATAGATAGATAGATAGATAGATAGATAGGAGATAGATGATAGATAGATAGATAGATAGATAGATAGATAGATAGATAGGAGATAGATAGATAGATAGATAGATAGATAGATAGATAGGAGATAGATAGATAGATAGATAGATAGATAGATAGATAGGAGATAGATAGATGATAGATAGATAGATAGATAGATAGATAGGAGATAGATAGATAGATAGATAGATAGATAGATAGATAGATAGATAGTAAGATAGATAGGAGATAGATAGATAGATAGATAGATAAATAGATAGATAGATAGATAGATAGATAGATAGATGATAGATAGATAGGAGATAGATAGATAGATAGATAGATAGATAGGAGATAGATAGATAGATAGATAGATAGATAGATAGGAGATAGATAGATAGATAGATAGATAGGAGATAGATAGATAAATAGATAGATAGATAGATAGATAGATAGATGATAGATAGATAGATAGATAGATAGATAGATAGATAGATAGGAGATAGATGATAGATAGATAGATAGATAGATAGATAGATAGATAGATAGGAGATAGATGATAGATAGATAGATAGATAGATAGATAGATAGATAGATAGATAGGAGATAGATAGATAGATAGATAGATAGATAGATAGATAGGAGATAGATAGATAGATAGATAGATAGATAGATAGATAGATAGGAGATAGATAGATGATAGATAGATAGATAGATAGATAGATAGATAGATAGGAGATAGATAGATAGATAGATAGATAGATAGATAGTAAGATAGATAGGAGATAGATAGATAGATAGATAGATAAATAGATAGATAGATAGATAGATAGATAGATGATAGATAGATAGGAGATAGATAGATAGATAGATAGATAGATAGATAGGAGATAGATAGATAGATAGATAGATAGATAGATAGATAGGAGATAGATAGATAGATAGATAGATAGATAGATAGAAGATAGATAGATAGATAGATAGATAGATAGATAGGAGATAGATAGATAGATAGATAGATAGATAGGAGATAGATAGATAGATAGATAGATGATAGATAGATAGATAGATAGATAGATAGATAGATAGATAGGAGATAGATAGATAGATAGATAGATAGATAGATAGATAGGAGATAGATAGATAGATAGATAGATAGGAGATAGATAGATAGATAGATAGATAGATAGATGATAGATAGATAGATAGATAGATAGATAGATGATAGATAGATAGATAGATAGATAGATGATAGATAGATAGATAGATAGATAGATAGATAGATAGGAGATAGATAGATAGATAGATAGATAGATAGATAGGAGATAGATAGATAGATAGATAGATAGATAGATGATAGATAGATAGATAGATAGATAGATAGATAGATAGATGATAGATAGATAGGAGATAGATAGATAGATAGATAGATAGGAGATAGATAGATAGATAGATAGATAGATAGATAGATAGGAGATAGATAGATAGATAGGAGATAGATAGATAGATAGATAGATAGATAGATAGGAGATAGATAGATAGATAGATAGATAGATAGATAGATAGGAGATAGATAGATAGATAGATAGATAGATGATAGATAGATAGGAGATAGATAGATAGATAGATAGATAGGAGATAGATAGATAGATAGATAGATAGATAGATAGGAGATAGATAGATAGATAGATAGATAGATAGGAGATAGATAGATAGATAGATAGATAGATAGGAGATAGATAGATAGATAGATAGATAGATAGATAGGAGATAGATAGATAGATAGATAGATAGATAGATAGATAGATAGGAGATAGATAGATAGATAGATAGATAGATAGGAGATAGATAGATAGATAGATAGGAGATAGATAGATAGATAGATAGATAGATAGATAGGAGATAGATAGATAGATAGATAGATAGATAGATAGATAGGAGATAGATAGATAGATAGATAGATAGATAGATAGATAGATAGATAGGAGATAGATAGATAGATAGATAGATAGATAGATAGATAGGAGATAGATAGATAGATAGATAGATAGATAGATAGATAGGAGATAGATAGATAGATAGATAGATAGATAGCAGCACATGGGTAAGTTACCTAAATCAGCAATTACAAGATACCTATGAGTTTGTGAGGTCATGTGATTACAATAATATTTGCATAAATTGAAGACAGTGTTATAGAGGTGATTGGGAGCAAAAGGCAAATTAATACAAATGAAAATCCTGCTCCATGTATTGTCTATGGCCAAGCTGAAGCTGAATTGTATCTGCAGCATAACAGGCAATGATAACTTATAGGTTTAGATGTTCTGATAGAAGACCTTTCACCTTCTCCACCAACTGAAGCTCTTACCATGTCTAACAGGTTTCCAGCACAGTAGGAATTTTCTCCGCCCCCACCATTCCTGAGTAGCCAATGCAGGTAGTTTTGGTGCCTGATGAGCTATTTAAGCTCTGTAATGTCAGGTGGGCGGGGTCAGGCAGGGGGTTTGATTCAGAGCTCCAATCAGAGGCAAGCAGTGACAGAGTTCAGAATTACACCCCCTTGTCTGTTCTTGTCTGACCCCGCCCTCCTGACACAGAAACTAAAAAGCATATCAGGCACCAAAACTAACAGCATTGATTGCTCAGGAATGGTGGGGGCTAGAGAAAAAAATTTCAACTGTTTCAAAATAAGTGGAGGGGCGGCTATTAATTGATGTAATGCAGACGGTAATGGGTCCTCTTTAAGAAAAAGAAAAGGATTGTTTCAGTTCTGTCATTGGCAGTGTTGTGATCGTATGGGAAGAGCGTCGGAGCCGTTGCTAAGAAGACATATCAGCAATGTATCCTGGTATAATTGCATTCCGAAGTATTTCATGGTATTACCAGGCTCCATCATAGCACAACCCGGAGCTTACACATTTCTACAAATATTGCTCTAAAACTATTACAGACGGATGAGGATACAATATTCCAACCAAAGCTGTTAAATGAGATTATCATATTAAGGAAAATTGTCTCTGCTTATTGTCAAGCGATTTGCAGAATGTTTTGTTGTTAAACCACATGTGGCGCAGAATAGCGTGCAGGTGTGAAAATATCCGAGACTTTACCATGCAAACAAGCCTGTGATTTATGAAAGATTTCCCAGTGCCTTGCAATAAAGGAAGAAACAGCACAAAATCCATCAGGGAAAGGCCTTTAGTCACAAGAAGGAGGGATGTTGTCTGTGATAGATGTGCTGCGTCTGTCCCTGGTGGAGAGGAGATAAACAGTCCCCTGGCTGCTGCAGCTTATCCGATGCTAGAGCCGTATACCTTACTTGGAACTATAGACATAATAAGGAACATACATATTATTCTGATTATACTTAATATCAAATTATTATTATGCTATTCTTTTGCTCCTTTGGTTACAATGTTTCAAATAACGTTGGTGCATTGGTGCAAAAACTGGTGCATGCATTGGTGCAAAAATTGGTGCATGCATTGGTGCAAAAATTGGTGCATGCATTGGTGCATGCAAGGTGCTCCGTACATGGCGTAGAATATATCACTATATAATGTCCCATCTATTACTTAGAAATCCTCCTATATTTATAATGCAGCATTTGCTGGGGCTTGCAATGATTTTTTTATGTCATTTATGGAATCAATAATTTAAAAAATTGCGTGTCCATGGAAGCACATACTGATCCTGATCCTCACCTCCCCGCACCTCTCCTGTGTCCAGTGATCCATTGCAATCTTCATCAGTTATCTTTTGGCCTCTGGGTGACGCTAATGGCCCAGGACAATTGCTGAGGTCTAGGATTAGGAGTCAGCAGTCAAATGGGGCCCAAAGACTCTTGACATTACATTAGTGCACACCACATGACCATTGAGGCCTTAGTGGTCACCCAGTGTTGTTGACATCATGCAGGAGGCCATAGCAAGGACACTGCGAAGGAGCCCAGAAGAGGTGAGTATCTCTGTTTATAACACTTTGGGGTCAGAGAGTATATAAGTGATCCATGAGTGACAAACCCCAAATGTTGGATTCGGCAAACCCAATATTTCTTCAAAACCAGTTCACTCCTCTGTAGACTTTATATTCTGCTTTGGCTGTGTTTCTCTTAGGTTTGTTCTTAGATATCATAGTCACAGCTGCTCAGACACTTCTAAACATTGAAATATCCCGAGCTTTTACAGCCCGCTATCCCAGTGTAATATAACACGCGGTTTACGGAAAATTAATGTAAAATTTAATATCAGACAATATTATTTAACTGCAACAACTTTGCCCAGTCTTCTATCACGGTTACAATTTGCGCCCAATATATACGATCTGCACGGAGCCTTGTATTCCGCCATACAGGGCGCAATAACGAGAACGTTTTACAACAAGTTTTACCGCCCAATCGCTGTAACGTTTATAATGTTCACAAACCTCTTAGTTCAAACGCATTGCCTTCCTATTAGAAGGCTTCGAAGTTCTCTCTAGCTGGTGCAAGAGCCGCCGTAAAAGCCGGCGACATTCATTTTATAATGATATAACGCCCTTTAGTCCGACGGCCGCCGAATTTTCACAATATTTAATAAACAGAAATCAAGTAAATGGATTCACCCGTTAATTGGAACTCGTGGGAAAGAGAAGAAGAAGCAGAAAGTCGCGACGTTTGCAGGGACAAGTCCTGCTAAGTGAGGCCGTAATTACGCTTGAACATCAGCCACGGGGAAGAAGAAAAAAATTCCATAAGTCTGAATCGATGGCGCTCGGGCTCCTGATATTAACAGAGCAGATAAAATCTGTTTCATTATATGTCCAGCTTGTTTACTAGCTAGTAAAGCTTGCAAAGGAATCACCGGGGAAATTAAGTTTTAATTGAAATTGCTGTGTTAATAACAGGAAGACATTAACCTGTATCATGTCCTAACGATTCCGCACCGTTACCGAGTGGGGGAGACGAAAGGGTTAAACCATTTGGCAAAGTTAAGATCCGATCGGCTTGTGTTGGAGTAAGAAGGTTCTTTACTTAACTGTGATAACCACTGACAAATGTAAAGTGCAATCCTCAAGGAAGGCAATCAATGGGCAATAAAGAATGATCAGACCCCCCCGAAAAATCAATAGCAGCTCGGTGTGGTGCGTGTCATTCAATACGTTTGAACTCCCAAGTGCATCAGTTACAGTGAATTCCTGCTCCGACATCAATAGATAAATAGAGTCTGTTTATAAGTTGAGTGTTTGGCAGGCAAGACAGTGATGTCTTCTGTTTTCGAGGTCTGTCAGCCGAATACGTTGCTCTATCTGAGCACAACATACGAAAGAAATGGCCCCGTCCTCCAATGACCCAAGAAGGCAAAACGAATTTGGGTAATAGGAGCAATATAAGAACACAATGGAGTCACCATTACCTGAAATCTATTAGCCGTCCTTCTTCTTTGGCTAGGCCATCGTAACTCGCTGGTGCCAAGTAGTGATGTTGGAAACTCTCAAGATCTGTTTCTCAATTATACACAGGACTCACAAGGAAATTTTGTTTCCAAACCAGAAGTGTCGGGTAACATTGAGTCAAGGGCCTAGAGTAGCCCAAAACATGTCCAGCCAATGGTAAATGTATGGGAGAATATTAGGATGAGCCCACACCATGCACTGGATATTGTATTATATTACATAAGGACACTGCTGTTAGGATGGAATAGTATTTGTGGAAAGGCCTTTTATAGTCAATAGTTTATGTGACAATGTAGCAAATGTTAACTTTACACTTATATACATTGTTGCAGAAAACGCTCTATAACATTATACACAGTCTGCTCCTCCTGCTCTATAACACTATATACAATCCACTCCTCCTGCTCTATAACACCATGTACAATCTGCTCCTCCTCCTCTATAACACTATGTACAATCCGCCCCTCCTGCTCTATAACACTATGTACAATCCGCTCCTCCTGCTCTATAACACTATGTACAATCCGCTCCTCCTGCTCTATAACACTATGTACAATCAGCTCCTCCTGCTCTATAACACTATGTACAATCCGCTCCCCCTGCTCTATAACACTATACACAATCTGCTCCTCCTGCTCTATAACACTATACACAATCTGCTCCTCCTGCTCTATAACACTATATACAATCCACCCCTCCTGCTCTATAACACTATACACAATCTGCTCCTCCTGCTCTATAACACTATCTACAATCTGATCCTCCTGCTCTATAACACTATGTACAATCCGCTCCTCCTGCTCTATAACACTATACACAATCTGCTCCTCCTGCTCTATAACACTATCTACAATCTGCTCCTCCTGCTCTATAACATTATGTACAATCCGCTCCTCCTGCTCTATAACACTATGTACAATCAGCTCCTCCTGCTCTATAACACTATACACAATCTGCTCCTCCTGCTCTATAACATTATGTACAATCCGCTCCTCCTGCTCTATAACACTATGTACAATCAGCTCCTCCTGCTCTATAACACTATGTACAATCCGCTCCCCCTGCTCTATAACACTATATACAATCCGCTCCTCCTGCTCTATAACACTATATACAATCTGCTCCTCCTGCTCTATAACACTATGTACAATCTGCTCCTCCTGCTCTATAACACTATACACAATCTGCTCCTCCTGCTCTATAACACTATATACAATCCACCCCTCCTGCTCTATAACACTATACACAATCTGCTCCTCCTGCTCTATAACACTATCTACAATCTGATCCTCCTGCTCTATAACACTATGTACAATCCGCTCCTCCTGCTCTATAACACTATACACAATCTGCTCCTCCTGCTCTATAACACTATCTACAATCTGCTCCTCCTGCTCTATAACATTATGTACAATCCGCTCCTCCTGCTCTATAACACTATGTACAATCAGCTCCTCCTGCTCTATAACACTATGTACAATCCGCTCCTCCTGCTCTATAACACTATACACAATCTGCTCCTCCTGCTCTATAACACTATCTACAATCTGCTCCTCCTGCTCTATAACACTATGTACAATCAGCTCCTCCTGCTCTATAACACTATGTACAATCCGCTCCTCCTGCTCTATAACACTATACACAATCTGCTCCTCCTGCTCTATAACATTATGTACAATCCGCTCCTCCTGCTCTATAACACTATGTACAATCAGCTCCTCCTGCTCTATAACACTATGTACAATCCACTCCCCCTGCTCTATAACACTATGTACAATCCGCTCCTCCTGCTCTATAACACTATCTACAATCTGATCCTCCTGCTCTATAACACTATGTACAATCCGCTCCTCCTGCTCTATAACACTATATACAATCCGCTCCTCCTGCTCTATAACATTATGTACAATCTGCTCCTCCTGCTCTATAACACTATACACAATCTGATCCTCCTGCTCTATAACCATATACACAATCTGATCCTCCTGCTCTATAACACTATACACAATCTGATCCTCCTGCTCTATAACCATATACACAATCTGATCCTCCTGCTCTATAACACTATACACAATCTGATCCTCCTGCTCTATAACACTATGTACAATCTGCTCCTCCTGCTCTATAACACTATGTACAATCTGCTCCTCCTGCTCTATAACACTATATACAATCCGCTCCTCCTCCTATATAACACTATGTACAATCCGCTCCTCCTGCTCTATAACACTATGTACAATCTGCTCCTCCTGCTCTATAACACTATATACAATCCGCTCCTCCTCCTATATAACACTATGTACAATCCGCTCCTCCTGCTCTATAACACTATGTACAATCTGCTCCTCCTGCTCTATAACACTATATACAATCCGCTCCTCCTCCTATATAACACTATGTACAATCCGCTCCTCCTGCTCTATAACACTATGTACAATCCGCTCCTCCTGCTCTATAACATGCTTCCTGCAGATGGGACAGAATTCTCCATGTAGTGGGCTGACTTTAAAAATGAAGCCAGAAATTTCCATGGGGAAAAAATTGTTACCTTTAGGTGAGCCCGACCTATCCCTGATGCTGGTTTCCTACAATTCACCATGATGATAGACTCCTATAACCGACACTATATCCCAGTCAGTAAGAATTCCAAGAACTATCACTAATCTGTTGATTTGATGGAGAGATTGTATAAAACGACGGTAACCTCGGCTAAATCCCTGAATAGCCATAAACTAAAACTATTACTTTACAATATCAAATAAAACAATATGATTTGCTTGTCTTGTCTTCATTGCCTGCAATAAGATTGGCTTCATTTACTGCCACCGCTGTCACCTTCATTTACTGCATATTTGTGGATGCCAATATGAAGTTAAAGTGACACCTGGACTCCAAGAACATGTCAGATCAGTCTTTTACAATGTTCTGCCTTATTCACACGCCAAGGATATAAAGCAGACTTACCTGTGCCAAGTCCTTTCCATTGGTTGCCTATTATATACCGCGCCTTCCATCATTGTCTCCACAGCTGTGCAAGGTGTTATATGTGTTACTTACATTCATATGGAGATGCAACGTCCCAGCAGGGAACTATAATCCTACACCCCATTATGGCGGCGGCGGAGGACGACTTACCTTCTATTACAGTTCCTTGCAGCTAAGTCTTGCTATTCTCATTGATAGACACATCATGTATATAATATCAGTGCAGGATCTCGTCCAGGCGCCAATGCTTTATGCACTAACTTGGCACAGAATGAAAAGCTTTGATAATGTGTGGGCACAAGGAACAGGGAATATGGAGTGTTTTGCCAATGGTTACACAGGTGCTTACTATTAAAACGTAACCCAAGGATAGGAGTTTATAACTTGGTGTTATTTCCTAAGCAGCTCGAGACAAGAAACTCATCAAAGCATAAACCACAGGCGCTGCTTGTAATGAAATGTAATTCCTAAGTTTATGTTTCTTACTGCTGGAGATGTTACTTGACTTCAAATAAAAGATCCTCTTAAACTCCACTTCCATCTTTTGACAGATTGTCCTTTCTTATGTCCAGATACGAATGCCGTGAGATAACTAGATTTTCAAAACAACATTGTTTTGTGCTATTGTGTCATGAGATGTCTATCCTGCATGCCTATACATGGCCACCAAGTGGTTGTGTTGTGAATTGCAGCCTGTCAATGTTTGGTTAGTATTTCACTATATTGTATCAAATTGGTTTTGATTGGGATAAGGTTAGGGTGGACACTTGTATGTTATTTCATGAATTTTCTGTGCAATATTTTTTGTTTTTTTTTTGGCTAAAACGTTCCAAATTCTCTGCATAAGACGAGCAGCCATAACAGTATCCGCTGAAGTCAATGATGGCTCCAGGGGTCACGTGTCCTACACTTGTAACCAACAACTGAAGGGAGCGCCAGAGCATCGGAAGTGGATTAATGGGGGATCGCAGAGGTGACTTTAGTTTTGTTTAGAACATTTTCTGTTTTTATTGTATTTTTTTACAGTCAGATAACTCCTTTAATCCCTAAAGCATGCGGATCAACGCTGCAGATAAAGAAAAAAGTCTGCGTTTGTCATGTTGCTGTCAGCCCCGGGCTGATGGATTTATACTGACAGCCTTGGGCTTAACAAAGGCCTGAAGGTTGTCCAGTGTTAATGCCTTTAAGGGCCTCCCTTAGGTATGGCCGCGCCGATGCGTGCGCATTTACAATGTGCACAAAACAATCTCAGGCCAACAGATATTTGTACTTTATAGCTAAAAAAAAAAAAACGTTTAAAAGGTGTAAAAAATGAAAATTTGTTAAAAATTTTTTTTAAAAAATTTGCCTATATGTAGTGCAGGATAGCCTCTGATTAAACATAGACACTCTTGTGTCTGCTTTATCGATGGGATATTTATGGAGATTTTTCACTTCTTTACTCTTTGGCATTGTTCTCCTAATACTGACTACATTTCCCATGATGAACATGGCTTTACAGAGACAAAGGGGTGGAGTCTAATTCTTGTTCCACCCACATGCCATAAATGACCAATTCTGTCTTCTCACCTCCAGCACTCAATTATCTTGTGATCTCAGACCTGGCTATTAATAGGTTAATACACTGCACTTGCTTTGAGTCTTATCTCAGTGCAGCACATGATATATCAGTGACATTGGACCACCAACCCCAAACCCCCGATGCAGAACTTCAGTGTATCCAACCGTATGTGATGCAGATACACTTTGTCTCCCCTGACTTGTGCTTGTGATTGATAGATGACTTATTTTCAGCTCATACAAATGGAGTGAAGAGTGTGACACTACATCTCATAGAAAGTGTACACTGAAACTCTGCACACAGCACATAGCAGATAAGCAATGAGAGCCAGGGGAGTGCAACTCTGTAGCTAACCATGGTATGGATTTACCTGCTCTCTTGCTTCCTTAGGTAAACCAGGGGGGATTGAATAAGTGACGATCCTGTAATCTTGTAGCTCATACATGCTACACATGGGACACAAGACTGGTCACCTACATGAACTCAGCTGGTGGTCAGACTGGAGAGACCGACGGATTGGAGCAAGACTACAGAAGATCTGGGCTTAGTTCTCCAAGATCCTGCTAAAAACTTCCTGCAAGTTCCGAGAAGAACTGATGGAAGGCAAAGGGTAAAGGTCACACTAAATATTGATAGGATTTACTTTTCTCTATTAACCCTTCTGTATCTGGGCTTTCTTATTTTGCAGCACTTTCCCCACGATTGCCTAAAAAAATTTTCAGGAAATGTTTATTCTTTATTTGTCCATGTGCCCCCCTCCAGTGTTTGTGATGTGAATTGCAGCCTATCAGGGGTTTTGCTAGTGTGTGACAGTCACGAGGCAATGGAGTCTGTAACTAAATCCACAAAACGTTAAAGGTGGTTACATCTGCAACAAAGTGCAACCGAGAGCGCCAAAAAAGATAGTCCCCTGTTCCCATGGATTGCACGTATCATCCAAGCAAAGACAAATCTGACTTATTTACATGTCTGAGACTCGATGATGGTATTTTATGAACAACAGCTATTTGGAAGCGATTACCAGAAGTGCTGAACTGATAACCGAACATGATATTGAAATAAATGATTTCCCAGTTCAAAACATATCCATCAAAGCGGGGACGTCTTCAGATAATTGCAGAGGAGCCTGGAGTGTAAAGCAAGTCAATGCTCAAAACGCATCATAGATGCTATACATCACTTTCAGACACAGTCGGGGTGGCTTGTCAGATTAAACATTCCAGATCCAAATGTCTCTTTTGAAAAATGATGGAAATCTTTTCAATGAGCTGCAAACATACAGGTGCATTAAGTGAAAGTTACCTGGAGCGAAGACTGGAACTTCAGCCTGACGGGACGGGCCAGGTCTACTGGGACTGCCAAGTACTGCTGGGATACACATACACTTGTATCCTTCCATATTGGGGAAGAGCAAACTGATTCAGATATGAAACGGAACCTGGAAGAAGAAGAAGAGGAACCAGAGGGAGCCTTGGATGTCACGAGGATGCCCAGAAGAGGTGAGAGGTCAGTATAAATACCACCCAATAATGTCACTTCCAGTACAATTTTACTCAAAACAAATCTTTGGGAACCACCTTAAATATTCAGAACTTCATCCATCTCTGGTTGCATCCAGTAGACCGGCAGAATGCAAAAAGTGGTCAAAATATCCAACAACAACCTTTGTAGGAGGTAAGAAGATCGAGCATCTTATGTCTCAGACATTGACCACTGCTGGAAAAAAGCTAGAACGCCTGGGGAAGACTCATATTGGCTGAGGTCACAATGAATTTTGTGCATACTCCCTACGGTTGAGCGATCAGGAATAATCGGATCCTGAGGAAATTTCACGATCAGGATCGGCTGGAAAATTATCGAAAATCGGATTTTAAAAACGATCCTGAAATTTGAAGATCGGCTCAACCCTAATACTACCCCTTTAAGAGATCACATTTCGGTATATTCTCATGTCTGACTACAGGAGAAGGAACAGATGACGCGACCCCGTGTCCTATCACATAAAGTATCTTATGCTCTGCACATGAATATTTTCTTGCATTCTGTATCTTTTGTTACAATATTCCCCGTAACTTCTCCCATCTTTATATCCATAAATAGGAGGTGGTAATTCAGCTTTCTCATGTAGCAAATAAGTTATCACTGACATTTTCGGATGAAAAGCACAATATATCTTACTTGTCAAGAGCCCGGTGCCAGTTAGAAGCCGTCACTGCTACGGGCAGTCATGGCAAGTGAGACTGAACATCTGAAAACTGCTAATGCCACACATTTCATCTTTCGATCAGAAGCCCATTAAGGAGCACAGCTTGATCTGTCAAGGATCTGATGACCAATGCTACTTCCTCACTTACTTCAGGACGGGTGAACAACACTGTCATAATTTAACCCTGCATGTTTCCATCACAGCAGCGCTGGGCTAATGCTAAATTATGCAGTTAAAAGGTACCTGAGTTTTCATCAAAAGCTGAAAGATCTGCAGAGTCTCGCTGAGCAGTCTGTTCTGTGGCTGTATAAAGCTTCAGTCATGGTGTCCTATCAGTTGTACTGCTGCTAATAGCACCATTATGACTGCAGCACATCTTACATTTTGCACCCAGGTTGGGTACATGTACAACAATAAGGAGCAATCCTCCCTCTCCATAAAATTACTGATGCTTCTACTGGCTAAATGACAGGAGTAACTATAAAATAACAAAAAAGGAAAAGACCAAGAGAACATAATGTAAGACACCATGGGACACTGGACTGCAAATACAGGTTATGATGTAGCTAAAAAGATCCCTGACGGAAGAAGAAAAGAGATATGAGCACAATAAGGAAAGCTGCTTACTGTCTGTGACATAAGCAATGACACAAACAGCCAGAAATAGATACAAGTACATAGTAGACTTTCTTTTACATTGTGAGATGCCGCAGGATCCTTTCTGCGCCGTGTATAGAGACATACTGGCAGAGCTAAGTGCAGACATATACAGGCAGTGAGGAGAGACCACTCCTCTCCAATCACTGTGTGAAGAAAAACAACCCATCTCACATCCACTCACTGTCAAATGTCTTGATTTTGATAGTAACTAAGGACAGAACTTCTCTAATAGCAGGCAGTGGACAGAAAATTAGCTAGAAGGGAGAAACCTAGTGGCAGCAACTTTAAAGAGTTTTATCAGGCAGAAAACAACATTTTTAAATAAAGTATACTGTTACATTTTGGCTCAGAATCATCTATTCTATGAAATAAAACTATAGTCACTAATACAAAAAAACATGGGGCCCAATGAAAGTGGTTATACTCAAAACAACAAACATTTTTTACAGAATTTGTTTTTTGTGTGTGTCAGCTTTTCAAGAGTCATAAATTTTAGTTGTTTCCTTGAATGAGGAATTGATATTTTGCAAAAGGCCTGGTTAGGTCCAGTGTACAATACAGGTACAGTGAGTCCTAAACTGAACCCATCCCCTGTCCCTGTCTATTTGCATCACTGCCCTAGGCAGCAGAGGATAACTGGGTGACAGTCCCTAAAGCAAAGAATCATAGTCGGACACGCCTCCTGCGCTGTAGCATGCGGCCAGAGGATGGTGCCAAAGTCCGAATAGGCAACAATGTTACACAATGTATGAATATTTGGTACCAGTTCTAAAAAGAGCAAAGGGAAACAATGGTGCCTGGGAGACACATTGGCCCCACATGGTTAGAAAAAAAAAAAAAAAAAGTAGCCAATTTATATAAAAACTGTCAGGTCTAAATAGAAAAGAAAATATCAACTTTCCAACGGAGATATAAAAATGATACAAAACGATGTTAGAAATCAGGACTGACCATAAAGTGCAAAAGGAAATGATTCTATATATTACACATAAGGTCTCGCTTTACAAAGTTCAAAGTTATTAAGGCAGAATGAATCCTGCTGCTCACCACATACGTGTCCATGTGAACCACTAGAATACTTGTCCGGGGCGTAGATACCAAAATACCAATAGTAACATATAAAATTTCATCTTGCAGAAAATAGATGGGATCAAAGTATCCTGAGCTCATCATGTACTGCCTGGACGATGCCAATGGTAAACCAGTCAGGGGAGGGAAAAAGTGACACCGTCCTATGGGAGCAAGAGAAATCCACAATGTAATGATCCAAATCATGAAAGTGAAATAAAGAAATTGACATATATTATAAAATGTATTTGTACGATAAATATAACAATTTGTATCAATATAACAATTCTTGTGTCATATATGATGTGATCCACTATATGTAAGGTGTCCTAATGTGATGAATGTCTAAATAAAGTGAAATGTACAAAACAGGGTGAAATGTTGCAAAAACAACATATATATATATATATATATATATATATATATATATATATATATATATCTGAAGAGGAGCACTGATCTGCACCTGATTCATCAAGAAAAATATCCCCAGAGCAAGAGACGCCATAGACAAAATCAATCATGTACTAATCCCAAAAAGATGTGCGCCAACAAGAATATACAGAAGACGACGTGAAAAAGAGTGAACAACAACATATCAAAATAACAATCTTAATTGTCAAACAGAGGATGGAAAATTAATATCACTTAAAACAATGATAAGGGCTGTCCCACAATCCTGACACCCCCCCCCCCCCCCCCCTGGACAAAATGACACCCCCTCAGAGAGGAGTATAACCTGTAATATGGTCACCCATGCAGACACCAATCCATGAACAATGAGTACAATAAATGAGTATAAATATCAATATATAATTAGAATAAATCCATGTATCAAATTTGTTGCAAACACTATCTACAGGTCACAGATACAGTAGCAAATATATAATGGACAGAAGACTAGACACTGCACTGGAGCCTTGGAGAGGTGAGTAAAGGTATCACTGTTTTGTTTTCCCACAAGGAGAGGGGGGTGACGAGCCTAAAAATCTCAGCCTGGATTAGATATAGGCATATTTAACCCCTGCTCTGCTGATATAGGAATTATCGGGGCCCCTGCTCTTGTGATTGGTGGGGGTCCTAATAGGGGTCCTAGGGGTGAACATCCCAGTGATCAGACAATTAACCCTTAATCTGTGACATGAACTAGACCGCCTTCAATTATAAGCTAAATTTTGACACCAAAAATAGAAATAACCCGTAAGAGAAAGCAACAACGTGACTGTAAGTGAGCATCAGTCTCCATTTACCGAAAAGTGAAAATATCTGACCATACAATGTAGCAACAAACCGCGTATTTGTGTATCTGGAGAATTTGGATGACGCTGTGTCATTATTCTCCCTCACACCGACTTCCCAGGCAAACTCCGCTCCGAACATTACTCACGCCATCAAAATCCATTTATGGCTCTGCAGGAAAAAAAAAAAAATCTAATATGAAACAGGATTAACATAGAATCTAGAATGCCACTGATTGTTTGCGTACAACCATATCCAACATATAATTAAGACAAACATCGGCCCGGCGTGCGCCACTTAGCTGGTCAGCAATTGCAGAGGCTTTCTCCCTCTCCCCCTGCACTGCAGATGTGCAATATGCAGCTAAGTAACCATGAGATAACTAATGACCTCAGGAGGGGTGTGCTATGAATCAATGTCTGTAATGCCTGACTGAAGACCATTTTTCTGTAGTCATTAACTATAATTAGCAGAGGAAAACATGATTTATGCAACACTAAGATGTGCAATGCAAACCTAACAGGTTCCTAAAACCGGGTGCAGAGAAGTGCGATGGAAGGTTTGGGAAGAACCAAGTTTTGGAGAAAGTAAATATTTCATTTCTGCAAGTTTAGGTGTGAAGTTTACACTGTGATGGTGCGGGGTCACTGTCTTCTTATAGATACAATGAATGGGCGTCCTGATCAAGTCATCATGGTCATGTGGTGAGATGTAGGAATACAGAAAGGTATATCGTTTTATGAATCTCCACATTTCAGCCTGCAATGTCTATTATTCTCCCATCAAAGCAAGTTATTACTTATCCACATCATGGGGTTCAGGATCAAGGGGTGCTCCAGTAGAATGGAGGAGTTTGCGCCCTGTTCTGGTTGGTCAGGGCATCGCTCCATTTATTTCAGTGGTAGGGCCAAAGATAGATGAACGTTGCACTTTGGTACCCCCATCGCTGCCAAACCACTGCCACATATAGAACCATAGCTGCGTTCTCCTGATCTGCGGGGTCTGGGCGGTCAGACCACCATCCAGCAATCTCCAAGTTATTCCCTATCCTATGAGTACGGGATAACTTGCTTTGATGGGAAAACTCTTTGTGGCTAAGGCCACAAGTTGAGAAAACACAGCAAAAAAAGGTGCAAATAATGTATCAGCAAAGTAAATGCGATTTTCTTTAATCTCATCCCCACATTGCAGAAAAAAAAACATAAAAAGCAACAATTTCAAAAAACAGAAGCAAATTTGAAGAAAATCCAGCACTGCAGTCAGGTATCCGTATAAAATAAAACTTAACTTTTATTGACTTGTAGTTGCTACATTAAAAAATCTGTGTGCAGCAATAGGAGTAGCAGAAGCCTACGCGTTTCGGGATAGACCGAAAACGCGTAGGCTTCTGCTACTCCTATTACTGCACACAGATTTTTTAATGTAGCAACTACAAGTCAATAAAAGTTAAGTTTTATTTTGTACGGATACCTGACTGCAGTGCTGGATTTTCTTCAAATTTGCTTCCATTTGACCTCATCTCAGCCGAGAGAGATTTCCTGGCACCGGTCTTAAGGTTCCACGATTCACAGCAACCAGCAAACAGACAGAGTGAGTGCACAAGGTTTTTTACCTATTTTTGAATTGTATGTCACTTTGGATGAGGGCTGTAGCTATTTTTCTAGTTTTGAATTTCAAAAAACACTTGGGATTTTGAAAAACGCATGATGTGAATTTTACCTGCAGAGTCAGAAAGATTTTCCATGACATAGTGGAGAAAAATGGAGCAAAAAATGTCACGAATAACTCTGGGGGGAAAAAAACGCAACATGATTTTGCAGCTTTTTTACGTTACTTCGCAGGTCAAACATTCAAGCTCTGTTTTTGTAATATTCCAAAACCAAATTCCGTACATAGAAAAAGCAAGAGATTTTTTTTTTGAATATTCACCAGTTTCATGGAACAGAAAAGTTGCAAATTATCAATCAATCGCCCTTCTTTGCAAGAATGTTGCGACTTAATACTCAGATCCAGCTACTTTGCTGTTTTTGTTGCAGGACCATGGACAGGGAGGGGAAAGGCTTCATGGCTTGACAAACGTAACATCGTTGACACCAAGAACCTGGAGTAAGTACCGGCTGATGTCCACGCCGGCTCCTTATTGATGGCTTTATCTGGTCTTGCAGAGTAGTAAGCTCATCTCATGTCACTGCAACCCCATATTGGTTTACGGTTAAGTCCCCCTGTAGCAAAAAAGCTCTATGTGAAAAACCGCATCATCACCAAAGAGTCACAAAGGATAGTTAACGGTGTTGTGGGACTTTAAGATCTGACCTTTTGGCCAGTCAGTTCTATAAGGGGCCACTTACTAATATCTCCGAGTGTTCTGAAATAGAGAAACCATAGAGTAACCCGACTGCTGGAGCCTTGGGACAGAACCGCTGCTTCTCATCATTGGTGGAGGTCCGTCTTCCTGGACCCCCTCAGCGTGACTTCTCTAACAGTGTCTGACTCATAAAGTCTATCCTATAAGTCTATTCTATAAACCCTTTTTATATACATTTCCCATCTAACAATCTGGAAACTATTCAGAGCCTGTGTCTAGGAAGGCGAGACAGACAAAGATATTTCGAGACTTCTCAAACTCTCTGTTGCTTTGTGTCTTTGATGACCTGACAAGGAATTACAACCCATTAAAACTGACCTAACCTTGACTTCTTTATGTCCATTGAAATCTGCGAGATGTGATATCTATTACTTTTTATGCCGGGGTGAGAAGGTAAGGTTTCTTTATGGCTTTCTTTCCGTTATCTTCTGCATCTTTCATGTGCACAGAAGGGAGCAAATGAATCTTATAGAACCAGCCATTTATTCTCTGCTCTCATTCCCTGTATGATACATAAGGAAAAGAAGAGGATTAAGAAATAACTAATAAATCAATGTCTGACACACGTTTTATCTTACAGTACAGGTAAGTACATTCCTCCGAGGCACCACATTGTACCAAAGTCTTTATATTTGTAGACAGACGTTTCCTCCTGTTTTGGTTTTTGCAGATTCCACTAACAAGTAGATAGATCCACCCCGAGCCAAAACTAGACCTGGGGGGCGCTGAGCATAATAGCACCGGGGGTCTGGTTAAAGCAGAGGTGGGGTCTGGGGTCTGGGGTATAAGTAATACAAGGATTCTGGTCTGGGGTCTGGTTAATCCAGAGGTGGAGTCTGGGGTATAAATAATACGGGGTTCTGGTCTGGGGTCTGGTTAATCCAGAGGTGGGGTCTGGGGTATAAATAATACGGGGTTCTGGTCTGGGGTCTGATTAATCTAGAGGTGTGGTCTGGGGTATAAATAATACGGGGTTCTGGTCTGGGGTCTGGTTAATCCAGAGGTGGGGTCTGGGGTATAAATAATACGGGGTTCTGGTCTGGGGTCTGATTAATCTAGAGGTGTGGTCTGGGGTATAAATAATACGGGGTTCTGGTCTGGGGTCTGATTAATCTAGAGGTGTGGTCTGGGGTATAAGTAATACAGGGATTCTGGTTTGTGGTCTTATTATTCCAGAGGTATGGTCTGGGGTCTGGGATGTAAGTAATATGGGGGTTCTGGTCTGAGGTCTTATTAATCTAGAGGTATGGTCAGAGGTCTGGGATATAAGTAATACGGGGTTCTGGTCTGGGGTCTGATTAATCTAGAAGTGTGGTCTGGGGTATAAGTACTACAGGGGTTCTGGTCTGGGGTCTGATTAATCCAGAGGTTTGGTCTGGGGTCTAGGGTATAAATAATATGGGGTTCTGGTCTGGGGTCTTATTAATCTAGAGGTGTGGTCTGGGGTCTGGGGTATAAGTAATACAGGGATTCTGGTTTGTGGTCTTATTAATCTAGAGGTGAGTTTTGGGGTCTGGTTTATAAGTAATATGGGGTTCTGGTCTGGGGTCTGGGGTATATGTTATTTGTGGGTTTGATCTGAGGTCTGTTATCTATGATCTCAAGTAATTTATGGTTCTAAAGTTTGCTATGGCATCCACCAGTTTCCACTGATGTCGCTGCTTTCTTTGGCATCCTTAGGTCCAATCTCAATAATATTGGGGAGTTTCAATGCAAACACCAATGGCCGGGACTATCTGCGGAGGTCCCAGGTGTCCTAAATCTAGATCATCAGCCTGGAAAAACCCCTTTAATACCTTCAGTAAAGTTTTAGGCTATAAAGTCCAGGTCTATAAAATCCTTTAACATCCTGCACCAGCTTCCACCATGACTCAGATAGGAGCGAGGGTTAAACGAGTCCTCGGTATAATGCTTTGTGTATACGTCTGTTCACCAGGAAGATACCAGCTGTTCACTCGTTCCATCCTGCCAAGGCTAGGAGAAGGTAGCCAGGTCCAATTTCCTCTCCGCGAGCTCACCATCCACACTTTGGCCATATGGAGTTTTCCCCTATGCCGCAATATCTTGGCAGCCGTTCCAGCGCCCCTTGATAGACATAGCAAAGCACTAACCTGCCAGTTATATGATTCATAAGTTGTGGGCCTCACAAGGTGCTTGTTTCTTGCTGCTACAAAGTTTCTCATCAAATGTTTTACGGCTTCCTCTATAAACCCATTAATGTCCAAAGAGCTGCGAATTGGCAGAGCCGTCTCCCTTGACCCCGAGCTCAGCACCGCTAATAAAACACTTCTGTGGAGATAGAATTGGAAAGAGTTGAAGGCCAGAATAATATTCCTGACAACTTTATTCATACACATATAGTTCTGCATCGCACCGTCTGCATAAGGCAAATTATCCATCGAAAGGATAGACAGTAACGTTACGATGACAATAAAGAAATACGGTTATTGCCTTTTTATGGGGTCTATTGACTTATGAAAATTTACGGCTTTTAATAACAGTTTAATGTGTTTTAGTAACTGGAGAAATATCTTTTATTCTAGTTTCTTAGTATCCTGGGTCTAAAGATGTCAATGACAACACAAGCCGATGTTTAGGATTCAATATACACCCTATTATAGAGTGGGTCTCCGCCATTGGACCCCCATCGATGAACCAGCGATCAGCTTCACAAAACAACACAATGTTGCAGAAATCAGTCTACTTTGTCATGAGTTGATGTGCTATATGTGTCTATAGGAGGTCATCAGGACAGTACATGGACAATCAAAGGCTTGATATAATGTTACCATTTGGTAATGAATTGGTTTTCTAAAGAAATTGGAAACCTTAACCAAATTTAAGCCAAGGCATGGATGGACACACTCATGGAATGGAATGGCCAGTGGATATTGTTACATCTAGAGGAATCCGTCATAACCTATGACCTTTAGGGGCCATTCACATAGATTAGCCCCATTGCATGTGAAGCTATTGAACTCTGCGGTCACAGCCCTGACACTTAGCGAGGACAAGGGATTGTCTTTATGAAATTACCCCGTTGAAGGGCAACATCTAAGTCAGCTGCGTCTCCTTGTCCATGTCTGGTGCTGCATAAAGTTAGTAGGTAGATCTACCGAAACGAAATCTAAAAGAAAGTCTTCCCATCTCAATAAATTGCACCCAGGAAATAGCGCAAATGAAGATTTGTCATGAAAAAACTCCGGTCTGTATATATTTAGGTTGTCTCAAAAAAAAATGGTGTCTTGGAGAGGTTTCAAGGTAAATGAACACATCCCCAAGTAAAAATCACTCCAAGGCTCCATATACGACCGTGTTCACACTCGTACCAGAGGTCAAAATGGCAAAATGATGCACAAAATGGCCAAATATATATATATATATATATATATATATATATATATATATATACAGTAGTAGTCTGTATGAGCTAGTCACCCACCCCAGATAATAGAGTTAGTTATAGACCCCATAGACAGTGTCTTCTCCACTGATAACATCATATTAATGGCTGTAGCGCCCATATAATACCGCCACTCACTGCCTATAAATTATAGTGCTTGTCTGAGTCCCCCTGTAATTGTACTGGACAAGTGCAGAAGCCGTGGCAGAGATTCTGCTGAGATGTCTTTGGCTGACAGACAGCTCGGCCGCACAAATCTTCTTGTGTTTTATCCCCTTCTATCTGTTATCACGCAGTAAGGGCCGTCGTTGTGATCGGGATTAATACAGAATATTTCACTAATTGAAATTAACAGCGAGGTTAATTATTACCTGTAAGGATCATTGATACTGTATTAAAGTCCTCGGCATTGGGAATGTCACCTATTCATCTACGGAACCTTCCTCGTCACACAGTGATCTATATACTCACTGTTACATTGTATCCGTCCGAGTTCCTTGACCCTTGTATTGCCAGTATTAACCATGTTTGTACAATATTTGAGTAGACGGAGGACAAGAGATACAATGGATTGGAAGTAGAGCCTGGACATGGAGTGAACAGAGTAAGCGGCTTCCTCGGACATCATTGGGGAGGTGGGCTCTACAAATAAGATAATAAGGCTCGGATTTCAACTTGTGATAATGTTATAGACAGCGTTGGAATGAAGTTCCTTGGGCTGACCCGATACGGTGTCCAACAACTCCTATGGAAATAGACCAGAGCACCCTGCAAACTTGTGTCTTCTGCTGCACCATTATCATGTTAGAGTCTGGGCCCACCAGAGGACCCTCTGATACTTGGATGCCCCCATTGTAGGAGCCAGTATACAACCAGTGATCTCCTATATATATATTCAAGGTTAACTAAAGAAGACCTGTCATCAGGTCACATCTCATCGTTCAGCCATTCCAAGGATATAAGCCCTGTTGTGTAGATACAAATTATATAGCATACTAGCCAAGTGGGCAGATACATTGCATAAAATATAACATGTAGAGACCCTGCCCCCAGTGAAAAAGCAATGTTGGTGTCCACTTGGCCAAATTTGTATCAGCACTAACAGGGCTTATACCTTTGGAATGGCTGAACCAATTTTGATAAACAAAGCACCAAACTTATTGGGGTGACCGTGCCGATCAGATGATGGATGTCATTGGGCTTTTCAGATCTGGTGACAGGTCCTCGTTAAAAGCACAAAAAATTGGTGGGCACATATGGACTCACCTAGTGACACAATGAGGTCTTATTAAGCTATTTTTCTTAAAACACATGGACTCATCTAATGGATCAGCACATGGGGCACCTGGCAAAGCATATATGGCAGCACTCGGAACCTATAGGACTCCATTCAGTGCTGGACAGGCTCATTGCATTCACTTCTGCAGAGTCCTTGGTTGTCAGATTATTCCCTTCATTTGTAAAGCCGGCAGCCTATGGATAATATTCAAGCCATGTAACATTGCAGCGTCAATGTATGGAATCTATCAATAATTTCTAATGCCAATGCTGCCTCCATATGCGGTGACTTTGCTGCTGTCTGAGGCCTGAAAGCCCCAAACTAAGCGAATTACAAGTCTTACATTTTTATTGGGAAAGGTAAATGAATTTCGAGCCAAGGACAGTGTTGCGTATACAAGGACACGGGCCTTTTATAAGCCTTCAAGGGCGAGCCTAACAAATATTTCATTTGCATTTGAGCAGTTATTGAGTTGCCAGGGAAAAAGTCAAATAGATTTAGTGGAAATGTGAAATAGAGAGGACAGGCTATAAATGAGAGGGAGAAAAACAGGTCAAACTCTGTTAAAGGACAATTCGGAAATGCTTAGATATCAAAGAATAAAAGGTCAGTAAGTAAAAGCGGCGGAGGCGATGGGAATTAAACCCATCAAAAAATCTTCCTTAAGATATTATTATGATAATAAAATTTCCGGAGTCTCTCCACACCGCAGGACAAATTAGAATTTCATTTTTAAAAGCACTTTTGTGCTGATCTCTGGGGTCCGATTCAGTAGCCACAGCCAACCTGGTCTTCTCCGAACCTGTCACATTGTGCATTTTCTTATGCAAATTTCTTTATAAATATGAGTGAGACTCCAGAAGGTCATTAGAGGACGTTAGTTATAAACTAACACACCGTACTGTAGGGAACGTCACATCGACTCCAAGGGTGTTATCGTCATTGTGATCTGTGCTGAGAAGTGTAGCTTTGTATAAATATGCCAATGAGTCCTCAAGTTATTCTCTGGAGCGTTCCATCAGCCTCCACCATGGGTACATGACCCTTTCATCCTCAATGACATTGTCTCTGCCTCCAGCCCTGTCTAGATAAAACAGGGATTTACAAAGGTTGGAGGGATGGGACCGATGGTGGAGGGATGCGGGCACTGGATGAAAGCCATACAAATCAGAAGGAACATCCTAGTTAGCACTTTTTACATTTTTATAAAATTTCTCAGCATTGAAGCATCAGATCACAATATGAAAAAGATCCATTGGAATCTGCATTAAGCACCCTACAGTACAATGGAGAGAATATACTATGACTGATAGTAGGAGTAGCTCATGTTATGTGCAGTTCTGCCATTTCCATCAACATCTGTGGTTTTTCTCGAGGTTTGCAATTTTTTAAGAAAGTCGTCTAAGTGGGGTATGGATGCCTTAATCTGAAAGTGGTGCATAGTGAACAAACATCTATTTTTCATATTGGTCTTGCACATGGATTGGGATCCATTTTCAAAGATCCCCGTTACATTTGCCCATAAATTAAAGGTAGTCTATAAGCAGAAACATATCTTTGTGGCAATAAACCGGTGAAGCAATGCAGAGTAATATGGAAATAAGCCTGCAAGTGCACTAGGGGCGGGGCTTAATTTGTGATATTTGCCTGCAAACAGCCACAAGTGTTCAATGCAGTCCCTCTACCTGTACATTGGGTGCACTTGCAGGTTGATTTGCATATCTATAAAATAACGATTATCTCTACAGTTTCCACTCCTATCACAGGCTCCTACATGGCACTAATGTGGGTTTGGGGAGCATTTTGCACCAGGAAGATTCCCTTTAAGACTGATATAGAAAATAACCTGCTAGGCGGCCCCGGAACATATGCTATACAGACTGTATACTGCGCCTTGTATGAATGACCTCGTAGTAGTAGAAGAAGAGAACTTCTCTGCTGGGCACCGAACTATCACATACAGATGTTTGCTGCAATTTTTTTTTTTTCTAACTTCAATTTTGTATGCAAAAATCTGTGTGTATCAAAGCTAATAAAACACAACCACCGTTCCGCCATGTTTAGAAAGCTGTTTCCACTAGAGTTTATTAACTTGGTAAATATCCTGAGGGCTGATGTTAGCAGAACAGAACAAGCCAGATGCAAGCTTTAAGTCCCTGGTAGTTTGAGAAAAATACCAGCTGTCTGATTACAAGTTTCCGCGCACTGAAAAATGGCTCCGAACGCGAGATACATCTTATATTCCCATAAAATGAGTTATGGGTAAACAAAGAGTTTGTAAGGACGGCCCTGGATGTATTAGCTGCAGTGCGGAGGGAAACGGGGCTACAATTAATAGGAATACGGAATAGCGGCATTATTTATTGCTCGGTTTGCTATATTTTATGTCATTTCTAGGTTTTTGGTTTTACCTACTGAATTCTATTCGGGATTCTCGTTTCGTCTCGTCACACCAGTGGTGGTTTTATCCAAAGCCTCATTTTTATGGGAGTTGGCCGTACACTTTAGATAGCTCTGAGTTGGTCAAAGGCTCACTTATATACATTTGGTCCAGCCGAGTGTGAATATCTTCTGAATGGAGACATCTCTGACTATTTCTACTGAGAATGGGATTAATGGGATTTTCCTATCTTGGCAAATCACTTCTATATTGGGAATAACTGCTCCTAGCCCTGACCGCTAGGGTACCCAGAAGCCGTGGTTGACTGTCCCTCTAACTTGTATAAGGTGAATGGAAACAATGTAAAACATGTAGCTATACAGTTTCCATAAATGGGAAGCTACGTAAACATTTCTGTAATATGCCGTTCCTGTAACTCCCATTCTAATCTAGGAGTCGGGACCTTGGAGAAGTTATTCCCGCCTTTGCAGCAATTTGCTTTCTGCCTGTTGTAGTCCATCACCCTGATCCTTCTTTACCCAAAATTCTTGACAACTCTACACATGAAATGGTGGATCAGTCATTGAAATCAGCAGGTTCAGGTGACATTGATCTAACGTTTATGTCCACCTTCAGACTATCACTGCAGAATATCATAAGATTGGCACAGGAAAACCTCATTCCAAGCAGAATTTTTGGGTCTAGTTCTAAAGACTGGTTCATGGGGAGATTCTGCCTCAAAATCAGCTCCAAAATCCACCTGAAATCAGTCTCCCATTGAAGGGGGAAGAGGTTTTTACAGCTATTAGACAAAAGTAATGCCCTGCTGGTTCTTCAGGTGGATTCTGCCTCCTATTCAGATGAACGGGAGGGAGATTTTGAAGCAGATTTTGGAGTAGATTTCAGAATCAGCCTCAAAATCAGCTTCCAAATTCTGACGCAGAAATTTTCTGCATGACAAATTCAGTGTGAATGAGTCCTAATGGAATCTTTTATAAATAACCTATGATATCTTCTAGATGATACTGAATATCCAGTGTTGGCAATGATAACAGAAATATTACATTTCCATTATAAATGGATGTGCACGTGTTCTGGGGTTGACTAGAGATGGGCAAACCACCTTTGGCATGAACCAGGTTTGACCCCAATATCCCAAATTGTTCAGTTTTTAACAAAATGATGAACATTGGACATTCTATTACATTACTTGTTACTTTGTAATCGTTCACACACTGCAAGTACAGATATAATGTATCAAAGTCGTAGAAGGAATTATCACTCTGTGCCGCGGTGTTCTTAAAGCGTTAAGTGTTATGTTAAACTTTGCTACATCTGTACAGTGCTGACTCTAAAAACTAGAAAAAGTCACGTCTCAAAGATAACAAAGTTAAAAAATTTAATCCAAGTGGTAAAAAACCTTTTCCGACACAATTGGCTGATCCCTCAGTTCCGGTCATTCAGACTATAGACAGGTATCCATCGCCTATTTTTTTTGCACTAGATAAGTATCTGATTTTTGTTAAGCGCGAGTTATTCTATGTGAAATAACACAGCGTACTCGTACGAATCAATATTGGGACTAAGAGGTCTATCAGCCGTTTCCTGCTGCGTAACGGATAGCCAGCAGCAAGAGGTCAATGTTTCTGTAACAAAGTCTTTTTGAAGCCTAAACAGCGGCGGTTATAACGTATCGGTAGGACGAGGAGCAGAACTTTCTCTTTCCCGGCAATGAGGACGCCGTCGGATGAGCTCAGTGGTCCCTTACAGCACAATGAGCGCAACAGACGCCGCTTAAAATATGTAGATAATTATTTGAGACTTGGAGAGCTGAATGTTCTTGCACTTATGGCTTTAAAGGTTCATTAACTCTTAGTCATGGTAAAAAGTAAATATACTAACGACCTGTCTCTTCATTATAGTAATTGTCTCCGTGCCGGAGCCGCTGTTAGGGAAAATGAATGTATTGAGGATATGAAGTAGTTGCATACTAAAATCTACAGATTGATGTAAATTAATAGGAGCATCTCAGCAACATGGAAAACATTGTAATCGGATTATCGCAGCACTTGGAGACGCTTTTGTCTTGGGAACAACAAACTTCTTGAGCCACGTCCGGCCCACCTGTTGACTTTATCCGTGCAGGCGGTCCACTGTGCCGTTACAGAAGCCTGACCGACCATAGGAAGGTTGGGATCGTTTATTACTGCCCCTGCCATTGCGATTGCTGTGTACACAGCACTCACTGAAGCTCCCTCTCGGTCTGGCAGTCATGGGAGAATTGTATGGGCTGTTTCATCCCAGAGGACTCGGATAAGCTCCAGAGGCTGCAATCATCTTATAACTAGGTCTAATCTATCAGCCCCAGTCATAGGAAGAAAAAAACTTTGATAAAGTGCCAAAGGGGCCTTATGGGGGACACAAAGTATACAAAAAAGGCAACAAAATCAAGTAAAAGAAGTAATGCCGCTACCATGCCCCCATTACAATATGTGTCACCTAAGAAACTATAAAATATAAAAAAAACATCAGCAAGTATGAGGCAGTGCGAATAGTGTGCAGCTGCATCTAATCTGAATACACAGGAGATTCTGCACACAGCACACAAAGCACATAGAACAATCACATAGCACAAAGAACAATCACATAACTTTATGGCTAACCATTGTTGGGACTTGTCTTCTGTATTCCAGTTCTCATGGTACCTTAGATAGGACAGAAATCATACAGAGGAACCCACAGAGGAACAATGAGTATGGGTGTGAGGGAGATATGTAATCGTTGATAATGTAATCCTATATTTCACAGAAAGCTCTGCACACAGGTGAGACTGACATTCTGTGTACAGAGTAAGCTCTGTCTGATGGTCATATATGATCCAACTGGGAATTAACAAGTAGAAAAGCTGGAATATTACTAGTTAGCCAACATGACACGTGCAAGAATAAAATGTAATAAACTTAAGACGGGCAAGTGCGCCTTGTTATCTAGATGCAGAGCCGGCCGCTATCATTCAGGGGTCTCTAACAGCAGGTCTCCGGCTAAACTGCGCTGGGTCGGTATACAGTATATTAAAATGATCCGTTTTTTGTTTCTTTCAATTATAGTAGCATATGGGGAAGCAGCTGCCCAACATTACAAAGTAATAGGAACTTAATAGGTCAAATAATCACTTGCTGCGAGGGAAATAAGATGAAAGGAGGGGCGGAATGAGATTTTGACTGATTTCATCATTTCCAATATAGAAACATGAAGTGAACCAGCAGAATAAAGTAATTCATAGAGACCAGAGGTCCAAAGGCTTCAGTCAGTTCTATTCAGTCACTTAACTTCTTCTGTGGAAGCAAATACCTAAGAACCCAGAATATCACCCCAGCCCTGCAGATAGATAGGTTACAGTCACCAGACCCAGCATATCACCCCAGCCCTGCAGATAGATAGGTTACCGCCACCAGACCCAGCATATCACCCCAGCCCTGCAGATAGATAGGTTACTGTCACCAGAGCCAGCATATCACCCCAGCCCTGCAGATAGATAGGTTACAGTCACCAGACCCAGCATATCACCCCAGCCCTGCAGATAGATAGGTTACTGTCACCAGAACCAGCATATCACCCCAGTCCTGCAGATAGATAGGTTACTGTCACCAGACCCAGCATATCACCCCAGTCCTGCAGATAGATAGGTTACTGTCACCAGACCCAGCATATCACCCCAGCCCTGCAGATAGATAGGTTACTGTCACCAGACCCAGCATATCACCCCAGCCCTGCAGATAGATAGGTTACTGTCACCAGAACCAGCATATCACCCCAGTCCTGCAGATAGATAGGTTACTGTCACCAGAACCAGCATATCACCCCAGCCCTGCAGATAGATAGGTTACTGTCACCAGAACCAGCATATCACCCCAGCCCTGCAGATAGATAGGTTACTGTCACCAGAACCAGCATATCACCCCAGCCCTGCAGATAGATAGGTTACTGTCACCAGAACCAGCATATCACCCCAGCCCTGCAGATAGATAGGTTAGTGTCACCAGAACCAGCATATCAGCCCAGCCCTGCAGATAGATAGGTTACTGTCACCAGACCCAGTATATCAGCCCAGCCCTGCAGATAGATAGGTTACTGTCACCAGAACCAGTATATCACCCCAGCCCTGCAGATAGATAGGTTACTGTCACCAGAACCAGTATATCACCCCAGTCCTGCAGATAGATAGGTTACTGTCACCAGAACCAGCATATCACCCCAGCCCTGCAGATAGATAGGTTACTGTCACCAGAACCAGCATATCACCCCAGCCCTGCAGATAGATAGGTTACTGTCACCAGAACCAGCATATCACCCCAGCCCTGCAGATAGATAGGTTACTGTCACCAGACCCAGCATATCACCCCAGCCCTGCAGATAGATAGGTTACTGTCACCAGACCCAGCATATCACTCCAGCCCTGCAGATAGATAGGTTACTGTCACCAGAACCAGCATATCACCCCAGCCCTGCAGATAGATAGGTTACTGTCACCAGAACCAGCATATCACCCCAGCCCTGCAGATAGATAGGGTACTGTCACCAGAACCAACATATCACCCCAGCCCTGCAGATAGATAGGTTACTGTCACCAGAACCAACATATCACCCCAGCCCTGCAGATAGATAGGTTACTGTCACCAGAACCAGCATATCACCCCAGCCCTGCAGATAGATAGGTTACTGTCACCAGAACCAGTATATCACCCCAGCCCTGCAGATAGATAGGTTACTGTCACCAGACCCAGCATATCCCCCCATCTCACCAGTAGTTGCATTCATCAATACAGTTAATATATGAACCCTTTTTTGGCTCATGGTCACCTTGAACAGTCTGACTGCTCATTATTGCATTTTGTCGCTTGCAGTGATCATATATATGCAGGTTATCTTGTGAATTTCTGTCCTATCATTCTGATACATTTAATAGGAGACACATATTCTGTATACTGGCGAGAAATGAAAGGAAAAAGTGTAGATGGGAGGGCAGCACAACACCCCCTGCTCTGACAAGCGTCAGTAACATGAGCTATCATTCTGCTAAAGTGGAAATAGGTTTTTCCGGCTGAGGATTCATCATGTTCTCACTTCTGAGATTATAAGGTGCCGAATATGCAAACATTATTTAGCCACTGTTAGATGCCAAGTAGGTGCCAAAGATTAAAGCTCCAGTTGATTATTCTATTGCTGGTATTTTATTTACTTCTACTTCATGTATTTTTTCCATTTCCATTTTATTTTTCTATTTCTATTGTTATCATCTTACTTTATTCTATCACCACAAGTATTGCAGCCCCCAAATCTGTACAGATGTGTCCTCTCTTACCTGGCTGGACATGTCCAAGTGGAGGGAACTGAAGATCATGACATGACATTATGTTGAATTACCTCGAGTTTTCCAGGATAGGTCATCGAATGAAGATTGAATTGAAGATATATAAGATAAATAAATGGTAGTTGGCATGGATTACAGCCTAGTCTTGGCACCAGAGTTTGTGCTCACAAGGTGTGAAAGAAGAAGTGCAATCCCATCCCCAGTGAGTCCGGGCGCCCTAGGATAAGACTTTCAAGCTGCATGACCTACTGGTATTGATCTGGTGGTCCAGCCCCCACCCCATGGCAGAGACCTGTGCAATACTGCTACTGCCCTATGTAACCTTTATAAGATTGATGGAGATAACAAGTACAAGACTGGGCTATCTCCATCATCCTTTATGACACTGATGGCAATGGTCAAGTGCAACAATACGTCAGTCCAGTAGAAGTGAAGTCATACACATACCCCATTCATACAAGGGATGGCCCCAGTGGTAGAGATGAGCAAACTGATTCATATTCTGGATTTGACACAAATTTCCCAAGCCCAAAACTTTTGGGGTTTGTCATGCTCAAAACACTATTATACTCTAAGGCAGTGATGGTGAACCTTTTAGAGACCCAGCGCCCAAAGTGCAATCAAAACCCTCTAAGTTATCGCAAAGTGCCAACACAGCAATGTAACCTTAATACAGTACGGATCCACAATTGAGGACTGTTATAAACCCACAATATATGGTTGTGTGAATGGGGCTATAAATACTGCTCTACAGTGGCCCCCGTAGAGTACAATCTGCTCAATAGTGGCCTTCACAAAGTACAACCTGATGCAAAATGGCCCCCACACAATATAATCTGTTGCACCGATGGGTGCCCACCGAGAGGGCTCTGAGTGCCACCTCTGGCTCACGTGCCATAGGTTCCCCACCTGGGCTCTAAGGTCTCTTCAGATCCCATAGTATAACTGGAGATCCACTGGACACCCAAACCACAAGAAGACGTTCACTCCTGAGGTTCACCCACCTCTACCCAGTGGTTGGACCTCCAACAATCCTACATAGGATATAATTTTTTTTATGATAAAACCTTTTTCCTACAAATAACATAAAATATCAATAAAATAACCCTGAACATCCATCTTCTACCATGAATAGTAAATGAAACATCACCAGCGTCCAACGTTACTCCTTATTGTAAGGTGATACCATCCTTCCAGCCACCAAACCAACGAGGGACAATCTAATAACATTCACTTTCCAGCCTATCGAAGAATTTCAAAAACAGGAGATGCGTTTGAAGTCTGTAAGTAACAGGATTATACATTAAGATAGCTCCAACTCCTTCATTCTCATCAGTCAAACTGATGAGCAGAAATTGTCAAGAACCCTAAGTATGGCTCATTGCGCTTTTATTTCTCGTCTGCTTTGAAGTTATCTATTACTCGCAGCCCACCCCCCTCGGGAACCTGAATATATATTTTATTCCATCCTTCTCCAAACTCAGAATTCGGTAGAACAAATAAAATGTAACACAGGAGACAATGAGAAGGCAATGAGCCAATGCATCATGAAATAGCGAGATTCCGGGTTCCCGTAAAATATTTTATGATAAGGTAAATTATCCTCATTACAGATGATGTACATAGACGGGAGAGCGGGAGAAATGAGTGCGGGACCCGGCGTTCGTGCAGATACTTTGAAGTGACGTCTTGTCATGTTAGAGAAATAGATGGTATTTAGATAAGTTTTAATGATGTTTGGACGCATTGCACAATATTGATCGCTGCTCGGCCTTCATCTCCGCCTCTTATCGGACAGATGGGAAGGGAGAATGACAGGGGGCAATGCTCGCTCTACAGGCTAATATGTTCCTTCCCCTGCCGGGAGATCAGAAGGAAGATAGAAAATCACATCCAGCCATCTAATTAAAGGTGTAGTAATGACTTCAAGGATACGATGCAAAATGTGATAGGAGGGAAAATAATCTTTAAGAGAGATTAATACGGTACGACTGCCAGTGCACCAGCAGCAACGAGACCCATATGGATGCTAAATAGCCTCGAAAACCAAGGCGGTTCCAAGGTTTATGTTGCCAAAATATCATTTAAAGTGAACAAGATGATCGGAGGAAACTTAAGATCTCATGAAGTCAACTCTTCAGTAGAGGAAAAGCACATGGTCATCTGGTTCTACAACCTTCTCCATCCACCACAACTACCCGTTCTGTTCTCCAATACTCTGGTCCACCAGTAGATTGCAAGAACTTTATCAAGGATATATAAAAGTGAGGTCTACACTGTCCAATGAGAGGCAGACATCAGAGGTCAGACCTTAGAATGACACCCCCTTCTGGCTCTATCCACTGTATATAATTCAGATAGTTGGTCACTAGTACATCTGCACAGGGTCCAGTTGTCAGACTCTACCAATCTATACTGATTAAGTAAAGTATGGATAGGTAATTAGTATCAAAAATTCAACAGGTCCCTGAGTCCTCTCCCATTTTCACCCCTATTAATGTGGGCTATGAAGCTTGACCTTGCCCCAATGGCCCAGGCAAACAAGGGTGAGGAGGGGAGCAATGTGGTGGGCCGAGTGCTGATTGCATTAACAAGACCTGGAGTCTCAACAAGCCCCAAACACCTTGGTCCAACCTCTAAAAACCTTCCAAGTGTATCAGTTATAAAAGTGTTAATAAGTGTCAGGTTAAACTTTGCTACATCTGTATCGTGAAGTCAGCACAAAATTTAAGGAAACAAAATGGCCAAGGCAACTAACCAAGACCACCAGGGATCTTTCCATTGACATCTATGGGGGGTACTATGCCGCTACAATTAGTTATTGGGGCCCCTGACGAATATGGGGCCACTCAGTACACAATGGTTTATGGAAGAACCAGCTATTTAATGACTTATATAGTGCCTACCCATGGAAATTGCCACCAAGCCGGGCTCTCAATCTAAATTCCCTCTTCGTATGGCTAGTTATGAGGGGACAGTGGCAAATCCTAGAACATACCCCCCCTGAAAACAAGGCACAAGCTTTGGTTTTAGTCCAGGATTTTGTTGAACAGCGTCACCCTGAAATGTTTCGGTCACGTGACTATAGCAGATGCATGCAGTATCGCCTCCCCTCCTCCTGCGGACGCAGCGCTAATACATTACCCGGCTTGTCAACACTATATAAAATATATGAAGTAAGCATTAATATTTTGGCTGAGCCTGCGGATGACAAGTGCGGAGTCATTCTGTTATACCTCCATTATAAATCAGTGCAGATTAATGAAACCTGAAGCGGGCGTGCACACTGCAGGAGAATGCATGGACGGGATCGGGATCCCCCCCACCCCCACCTCCGCTTGCCAGAGCTATCACGCTTGCACAGAATTAGAGGGTGGAGATGGAGCACATGTTCGAGTCACATCACTCATGTAAAATAGCCTCCTTAGCTTTTTCCACATTAAAATTCCACCCTCAACGTATTAGTGTTCCATTAGCTTTCAGTCATTTCAAAGCCAGCTCCAGTAGTCTGATATTTATTGCAATGTGGGATTATCTCCTTGCATTCAATTACATCCATCTAATTGGATATAAAATTAATCAGCCCCGGCACCTCTCATCTGGGAGGACATACATTATAGCCCGTGTACTTTATAACTCCCTACTAGCCAACCTGCAGATATCTGTCTCCTCCATAAGAGCGGCGGCGCCCCCATGTAATGTACAGCTGGGACTCCACCATGGTCATGTGAGAGGGCAGGCAAAATGGGGACAATAGGATTACTATGGGGAGAATAGGATTACTATGGGGATAGGATTACTATGGGGAGAATAGGATTACTATGGGGATAGGATTACTATGGGGAGAATAGGATTACTATGGGGATAGGATTACTATGGGATAGGATTACTATGGGGATAGGATTACTATGGGATAGGATTACTATGGGGATAGGATTACTATAGGGATAGGATTACTATGGGGATAGGATTGCTATAGGGATAGGATTACTATGGGGATAGGATTACTATGGGATAGGATTACTATGGGGATAGGATTACTATGGGGATAGGATTACTATGGGGATAGGATTACTATGGGGATAGGATTACTATGGGGATAGGATTGCTATAGGGATAGGATTACTATGGGGATAGGATTACTATGGGATAGGATTACTATGGGATAGGATTACTATGGGATAGGATTACTATGGGGATAGGATTACTGTGGGGATAGGATTACTATAGGGATAGGATTACTATGGGGATAGGATTACTGTGGGGATAGGATTGCTATAGGGATAGGATTACTATGGGGATAGGATTACTATGGGATAGGATTTTTTTTTCAAATCCGATTTTCGATCATTTTCCAGCCAATCCCTTTCCTGATCCTGATTGCTCAATCCTAAATGCAATAAGTCATAGGTAGGGTTGAGCCGATCTTGAGATTTCAGGATCGTTTTTAAAATCTGATTTTCGTTCATTTTCCAGCTGATCCCGATCCCAATCGCGATCGATTGCCAATCAGGATCCAATCTTTCCCAATCCCGATCTCTCACCCCTAGTGCAAATCTGCTCTAAGAAACATGACAAAGAGTGAATGGGTGGGATACACAAAGTAGACAATTACTGACTCCAGTGATCTGCTCAGTAGATTCCCCACAAGGGTTAAAGGAAAAAAATCGTTTTGTCGTTCTACTTTTTCACTTACACGGGGAAAAATTGGCGTTTTATTTCATCAATGTCTTGTTAGGGCGATGGCTGCCGCGCTCCTCTGTTATCATTAATATGTGACATTCAGCACCTGGACATGCGCTCGCCTTTTGTCCAAAGATAATTGGATAGCGGAATATTCTACAACGAAATGAATATGTAAATGTAACCAATTTTAATGGCGCCATCAATCACCAATAAATTATCGTTTTACGTACAACTTTATTAGGCGCGATTCGAAAGGAACACTTAACAAAAACCTGATACAAAGCGATATTACTAGTGCGGGTCTTGAGGGGATCGTGGCTGGAAAAACTTCAAAAACTCCCCCAAAATCTGGGTCTAGGGTTGAGCGATCGGATCCCAATCAGCGATCAAGCAAATTTCACAATCGGGATCGGCTGGAAAATGATTGAAAATCGGATTTTGAAATTTCAACCCTACTGTCTATATAATATACAATTAGGGTTGAGCGATCAGGATTGGGTAAGATCAGATCCCGATGGTGATTCAGCAAATTTCACGATCGGGATCGGCTGGAAAATGGTGGATATTGGATTTTAAAATCGATCCTGAAATCTCAAGAGAGGCACAACCCTATCTGGGTCACACTGTACCCCTTCAGGACCTGCACTAGGCATAACACACAATAACTGGCTGATGATCAGCGCCTCTATATGTGCCTGAACCCCTCAATATAGAACTTTTAGGAGGAATTGTTGGGTGCCACCAATGGGTTCCTCTCTTTGGATGTGCTTTGGGGACTTTTTACCAAATCTCCATTGCAGTGGGTGACTCCGGTGGCTCTGAAGATAATGGGTCAGTACAGAGGTGTCAGCACCAGTTTGAGACTTCTTTGTTTCTAGTCCATTTTAGTTCATACATGAACCTCAAACCTCTCACTAGGAAATGTATCGCCTGCTGCCTTATTGTTCTCAGATACAGTCCTATGAAAAAGTTTGGGCACCCCTATTAATCTTAATCATTTTTAGTACTAAATATTTTGGTGTTTGCAGCAGCCATTTCAGTTTGATATATCTAATAACTGATGGACACAGTAATATTTCAGGATTGAAATGAGGTTTATTGTACTAACAGAAAATGTGCAATATGCATTAAACCAAAATTTGACCGGTCCAAAAGTATGGGCACCCTTATCATTTTATTGATTTGAATTCCCCTAACTACTTTTTACTGACTTACTGAAGCACAAAATTGGTTTTGTAACCTCAGTGAGCTTTGAACTTCATAGCCAGATGTATCCAATCATAAGAAAAGGTATTTAAGGTGGCCAATTGCAAGTTGATCTCCTATTTGAATCTCCTCTGAAGAGCGGCATCATGGGCTACTCAAAACAACTCTCAAATGTAGTTAGGGGAATTCAAATCAATAAAATGATAAGGGTGCCCATACTTTTGCACCGGTCAAATTTTGGTTTAATGCATATTGCACATTTTCTGTTAGTACAATAAACCTCATTTCAATCCTGAAATATTACTGTGTCCATCAGTTATTAGATATATCAAACTGAAATGGCTGTTGCAAACACCAAAATATTTAGAACAAAAAATGATTAAGATTAATAGGGGTGCCCAAACTTTTTCATAGGACTGTAGGTGACATCATATAACATGACAGCAGACTCGGCTGAAGGAATAGATTAGAATTGTCACTTGCATTATGGCTTCCATCTCATTCTGTAGAGTATGTTGGTTCCAATACCCATCACCTAATGCACAATGATTTACGGAACAAGTCACGACAGCCATGTTAATTAATGTTGCGGCCGATCATTGGAGGGACGGATTCTATTCCATATTACAACTTCACTTTCAGCCTGGATGACTCAGATAATGAAGGCTATTGTGTAAATATAATTACCGGATGTATCCTTAATATAATCTTAATGATAATAATCATGCATCAGGAATATGTTACTATCTATACATAGCTTACTGTTTCATTGGGCACTGTATATACTGTATACAGATGTGTCCACCTTTACTTTACCTTAAATGAAACAATATCACAATATGGCAGCAAAATCCTTGACAGCCACTCCCATCACAACCTCTAGATCCTGCAACGTCTACTCTGACACTTGACCATTCTGTTGGGGTTCTGTTTGCAGTATAAGAAACAAGTCAGACTGTGTTACAATAGAAGATAACGCCACATAACACCACCAGGACATCCACTACTGACAATAGATGATGTCATAACTTAGCTCCTATGGCTGCCTATAGAAGGAATATCAAACCAATGGTATTATTGATGGCCACGCCATTCCTGAGCTTTCCATGGTGCGGGATCTGGTGGAATCATTATTTTCTATGCAGTATCTTGGGTGGGTCATGAATCATGAACATCTCAAATCTGCATCAACTGGGACTAGAAGAGCTCCTATAGATCTCTGACACCAGGGACTGAGTGATGAGAGATGAACGTCAGAGAACAACGTGTGATAGGTGAACTTCCAACAGTGTCCGTCTGCACCGACCATGGATAAGACAGTGTTTGTTTACTTGGATTTAGCTAAACTGCAATATCACACATGGCCAGGGGACAAGAGTGGCGCTATTCCTAGTGCAGCACATGTTTGATGCTCTGGTGTTCTTTATCACATGTCTATCAGTCCAAAAGGAGTTTATTGCAGAACATTATGCGGTTTTTCAGGCTCTATGTTAATGGGAACCTGAAAGAGAAAATATATGAACAAACCTTCTATAATTAAAGCTGTAAATAAGAGGAATGGTGGACGTGTCAGCTCAAGGAGAGTGCAAGGAATAACGAATGTCCGAAGGCGCAACGGTCATAGGCTCATCCATAAGCACCTGAAACCTGCCGGACGTGTCCTGGACTAAAGGCATCAATCTACATTTTGCAGAAACTACATTTTGTTCACTCAACTTTGTAGCATTTGTTCCACAACTTTAGCTTTTGCACAGCGTGGATGTATCCCAACGTCCATCCCCTTTAAGGGGCTTCCACACAGGGTTGCGTTGAGGCCATAGGTGCTTTCCCTTAAAGGGGTTGTCCAGGAGAAGGTTTGGGCGTAGGTGTGACCATAGCTTTACAACACAAGGGATCCTCAACCTGAGGTCACCAAGTTCGGGACTCTGAACCCCTGCAGTATAAGGACATAGTGATGAAGCAGGAAATTTTAAGTATCCTTCCAGATACATAGTATCCCATCACCGACGTCCCAAGCATCTATAGAAAAATAACCATTGGAAAAAAATTCCATCAAGTAAAACTCCAAATATTTAAGAGAACAAACCAAGAGCAAAGTACTGGAAATAAATCAGACAACACGTCCAATCTTTCCTTGAAGACCCCGGACACATTGACTCCGATCCTTCAGATCTTAATGTACGGCCGAAGACATTTCACTGGAAATTAATTAGCAGATAAGACACAAATAGCTGAAGAAATAATAAATAATTGGCCGGCCTGGTAATAATTCTGTCACTAGCTATGGATCCTGCTCACCAGACAAAGGGTGAAATGAACTGTGGCTTCTGCGGATTAAGGGAATTGGTGGGATTGCTGTCGAAGAGGCGAGATCCAAAAATCAATACATCCAATCTAGTCTAAGAGAAATTATCACAGGCAGTGTCAGCACCAACAAATAGATGGTTGACATAACTGCTCTCCACTCGGCTGCTTCACTTAATGCAAGGATTTTACAATTATACCGATTGCATCATCTTCAATAAGCCAAATGACTGTATTAATGGAAGATGGCTTGTGGAGCCTTGTGGAGCTTCTACAGCTCGGACTATTAACCGACATTCAGATGAATGTAAGGGCAGCCTGCAAAGTATCATGAATTATATCACACGCTACAACTTAACTATGAATTTGCTTCCATGTTACTTTATACAGCAATTGTATCTATTAGTATCAAGTACTGTGCCAAAGTTTTAGGCAGATGTAGAAAAATGCTTTCAGTAATACACTGTGTTCCAAATTATTATGCAAATAATATTTTCTCCTATTTTCAAACATGATATAAATGAATTGCAGTCATTGTCATTTTCCAGTCATCGACTATTAGAGTACAATGGAAAGGCTTTTGAACAAAATGCCTATGATAACAGTATAGTTTAATTTAAAAAAAAAAAAACACAAAATGCACTCAAAATGCGTGTTCTAAATTATCATGCACAGCAGAGTTTTCAACCTTTTTATTTTTATAAAGAACAAAAAAATGGTCATTTGTGAAATTCTAAGCATTAGCAGGTTATTACAAACTGAAATCAGTTTTCAAGTCCAATCTTTCTTCTAGGTGATGTTACATTTGCACATCGGAGCCTTGTTGGAGCTTCTGAACTCTCTTGTCCATTGAGTTTGTCAGGCTTTGGACGGTTTTGGCTTCAATTGTTTTGCATGAGGACTGAATCCCCTCCCAGAGCTGTTGCTTAGATGTGACCTGCCTCCCGTCATCATAGACACTCCGAAACACGTTTTGCATAATAATGTGGAACACATTAATAGAAGAGTTAATCGTTTATTATTTAGCTGGCCAGAAGATACCCCTGCCACGAGGGAAGGTGACTATCAGTGTTTATTATTTTTCACCACCTCCCCTGGGCCTTCAATTATATTCTAGGGGTGAAGAAACCCTAAAGTATACATACAAAACTAAGATTCACTCATCTCTATTCCTTCCCTTCCCTCTTGGCTGACATGTTCCAATATGTGCTTCACGTTATGACCAATTCGAAAACAAAGTAAGTTTGTGATACTCCGTCACGAGATGTATATACTCTGCATGTTTAGGTGTGGCCGCCCGGTGGTTGTCATGTGCATTACAGTCAGTCAATACAGTATTGAAATTCATGCTACAGATCATAAATGATAGGAATTGTGATCACATCGTCCATACTATATCAAAGTGAATACGGCTGTTTAATATACATCAGGTTGCAGTATTCCTCTTATCTGCCCCCGATGAAGAAGACATTTACATATTAACTAATTTTCGCACCTGCACATAATACCGTTGCGGCGTTTTTACCATCGCGTGTAATTTTCCCTACGCTGTACTTAAACCTTGCACTACTCCGCCGGCTCTCATAAAGGAGACAAATGAAAGAGAAGTAGCATGCGCGCCGCATAAGTGAGGATATAATGACACCTCTTTTTTTTATGTTCGACACCTGGAATTATTTGAGGCTGTTGAAAGGCAGCAAAAAACATCCCGCCGAACGTCTTCAGAGATCATTAAGCAGCGAACGGCTTTCCACACCCCCCACTTAGATCTCACAAGCGGCTGCCAAGCCTGTCATAGAACGTTCTGAATAAAGAAAGACATCAATGTTTATCTACAGTAATTATAGGCAAAAGAACACATTGAGTGCTGCTGGCACCGGCTCAATAATATGCCCTAAGACTCACAAATGGGGATCACTGTGGGGTTCTCCGAAATATCTGCATGTAAAGTGTCTGACGCAGGAGCCTATGATCAAGCAGACGCCGCTCACGCCTAATCAGCCGATTAGATAAACACTTGGATGACCAAAATGAATATACTTTGTAGCACAGAATGGAAATCAGACTTCTTCTGGCCAATGGTGTGGAATTGGTTAAAGGGATTATCCATCCTTAAAAATTTGCCGGCCCCTCTTTAACATAAGGCATCGATTTTTAGATCCGAGTGTTGGGATTCCCAAAGACCAGCTATTCTCCAGAAGGTGCAGTATTGTTTCCATGCTGGGCACTGCTTACTCGCTGTAGTAGTACAGAATCACTATCAGAATCACACCCCTGGACAACACCTGCCCACAATTACCATAGTTGGCACCAATGCTGGCTCAGGAATGGTGGGGATGGAGAGAGAATTCCTCCTCCACAATCAGATACCTGGAGATGGAGTTGGTGGCAGAAGTAAAAGATCCTCGACCTCACATGGACAACATAAGAATTAGACACACTGAAAATTTCAGATTTGTCCAACTTAGTTTTAATGTAGTTTGGAGTCTAAAGTTTGGAAAGGTAATAATGTCACTTCATGAGTCCAGAGGATATTAGTCGGTTCTCAGTTACATAGTTACTAGAGATAAGTCTCCATTGTGGTATGATCTCAGATGTAGCAGTGTTGAGTGCACAGGTGTAGCAGAGCTGGCCGTGCTCTGAGCTCTGCTACACCCAAGATGTAGCAGAGCTGAGTGTGCACTGAGCTCAGCGCATGGGCAGCTCTGCTACATCTCGGGTGTAGCAGAGCTCAGCACACGGCCAACACTGCTACATCTGAGATCGGACCACAATGGAGACTGCTGTGGACCGATCTTAGACTCCGCCTCCTCCAGCAGAACCAGCGTTGATTGGCCGAATGCTGTACACTGTATGGCATCCGGCCAATCAATGCTGGTCAATGCATTCCTATGGGAAAAAGTCAGCTCCGGCATATCGCAAGCTGACAGGGATCCCGATGAGATAGAGCCCCAAAGAGCTGGGTGAGTGACATTCCCCCTGAATAAAGGTAACCCCTAGCTAACCCTGCCTGTACATCTGTCCCTGTCTCACGGTCACATAGTTCACAGTCTCATATGACCCAGATCTTAAATTCACTATTCGTATAAATTGGAGGTCACCTGATTTCGGCAGCCAATTACTTTTTCCGATTTTTTTTCAATGTCCCTGTTGTTGTAGTTCCTGTCCCACCTCCCCTGCACAGTTATTGGTGCAAATAAAGCCCCAGGGAAGGTGGGAGGGGAATCAAATTTTTAGTGCATTTGCCTCGTGGTATTCAATTGTAATCAAACACCTCGAGCGGCCTGATATTCGATCAAATATCAATTCTCTATAATCTCTAATAGTTACATAGTTACATAGTAGATGAGGTTGGATGGAGACATCTATCCACCAAGTCCAACCTATAACCCTACTATCCCTTACAGTGTTGATCCAGGGGAAGGCTCCTGCCAAATGCCCCATTTCAGGGGAAAAAATTCCTTCCCGTCTCCAATCTAGCAGTCAGTATAAATGTGTTATTTGTTGTCTCCGGTCTTTAGTCTTCAGAACGTTTCCCCTACTCTCTAGTGTCCCGTTAATTTAGTTGCCCATTTCCTCCGCTGCCTTCCCTCTCTCCATCAGAAGACAAGGATCTTGGTTCTTGGTTAGTGTAGAAAGGTAAGAGTATTGCCGCCGTCATCTGACATCTATAGTGCCGATCTTTACGATGGTAAAACTATCAAGTCCTTGGTAAACATTGATGTATAGTCTGAGATCTTTGGATTGGGATTGGGATTTGTCTTTCATCCAACTCATGAGACATCACATAATGGCGTCCACAACAACACAAACTTGTTCTATTTGCGGTTCCTCCTCACAATACATGGCTGTTTTCTTCTTGAACCAGACAAGTATCCATAAATTCTATGGCGGACATTGGAACAAGAATGTAAGATGAATTTCTCAGACTCCTCTCCACTGTCCGACCCTCCAGATTTCTGCTGTGACTTTTTCTTGCTGATGATATGAATGGGGTTAACAGCGGACTGGCTCGCACCTTGTGAACAAACCCTTATATTCCAGATCAGTCACTTTAAATGAGCTGTAGTATCAAACCCAATGACTAACCCAGCCATGTTCTTCTAATCCCGTACAAGGCGTTTTAGGAGAGAAGCCTAAATACCACCGTCAGAAATGCTAATCCGACAGAAAATAAATTAGCAAGTCGTTCTTTCTTCATCCATAAGAGATCCACCTAAAAAGGCCATCTGGTACCTCTGGCCGTAGCTCATCTGTGTACACCCCAAACTAGATAAATAGACATAATATCATCTCAGCATTTGGCAGGGAAGAGTAACACAAAGCTCGCAACATACTGCGCTCTCCATGGTTGGCCTCACTAACACAATTATTCCCTTATGTTCATTCACAATACAATAAACTCATGTTTTACGCAAAAACCGTTTCACGTGCCTGGTCGTGTCCATGATAAGGCTTTAGATTTGCAGCACCATGTTAGTGGCATGTAATATATTGAAGGAGATAACCGGGATCATCTACTCAGCAACTTGTGACTGTGTAGCAAAGGCTGCCTGGAAAGATAAAGATATAGTAAGAACTGGAAGAATGCGACTCAACAATGTTTCCATTTTAATATACTTTGCATAAGTTACTGCAAGTCAGTAATTCCCGCGGCTCGGCTTCAGATCCGATCCTTCGTCAGAAGACTCCTTCATCTTCCTTTGTAACATTGTATTTTTCACTACTTTTAGAGTCCACAGAACAAGGGAATTGATACCAAAAAGTAAAGTTCTAAACTCCTCTGTCTTGTCGGCCACGCACCATGTTGGTGAATACGGTATAAACAACACTAGGTAGTTACTAATAGTATCATATAGGTCTTATAGGCAATCTGTATGGGGCCCCTAAGCCTGTTCTTATTCTACTGGGGTTCAGGGACCCGAATCTGATGACCCAAGTCTCCATTCACCCATTATCAGAAGTGAATGACTCATCTCTGGAAGCTCCTGATACAAACTAATGCCAATGATGGCCGACCCCCGCTACATTACACAGGGGCAGTAAAGCAACATGTGCACTCACTGGCATGTAAGGTGCAGAGTGCATGTGCAAGAAGCTGCCATAGATGAGACATAAATCTTATCTAAACACACAAAACCTACTAAACTGGGCCAAAGAAGTCATGGACTAGACTGGAATCACCATATTGGGTGCCCCAAGGCCATGCTGTTCGATTAGAGGCCCCAAAATCTTTTGATAGGTGACCAGATACAACAAGATAAGCCAGGACTATGATATGGATAAGCGGCTGTATACATGATGGACACCCTATAGTACCGCATATAGATAAACATCTCCAAACAGAGTATCAATAAATCAGGATCTTATTGAAAGCTGCTCATCATCTCATGGCTCTTATCTCAGGATACGTCAAGAAGAAAAGGAAGGAAGGACATGTTTGTTGTCATGTTACCACAGGTAGGAGGATTGTCTCCTTGTAGGTCTTACTTAAGATCTGATCCGCTCACATAATGGAGATAGGACTGGAAGACGCTACAAATAGTAATCTTAGGAAGTTAAGGAAGGTATGAGACAGACATGTACCATAAAGTCAGACCTTATAGCTTGTATAGTAAGATAATGGCTCAATCTGGTGGTCAAAGGTCAGACCTGTCACAAATAGGTAATGGGGTAAGGTCCCATGGTTGAGCTGGTATGGGGGCCAGAACCAACATCCGAAATACTGAATGGCCACATATAGACCAAGAGAATGTAGCAAAATAATCTATTTATTCAAAGCTGCCGCTTATCTCCAGAGTCAAGCCTGGTAAGAAAGGATGGATCTGTACAAAAAATTATATGAATACCATCATACCATTCTATTACCAGGCACAACCCATATAATACCACCATATAATACCCAAATATCACTCCCTTACCTCATTAGATAACACTGCCATATACTCACATAACACCATCATATAACGCCTATATAATTTGCATTCCCCGATCTACTCTCTGAGATCTCCCATAATACCTCCATATGGTAACACCCAATAATATCACCCTATAACACAGAAACGGTTACTTTTTTCACTGCTGATCCCATCCCAATAAACATCTCCCAGTTTACCGCCTAAATGTTACGTCCGGATCTTCCCAGAGACATGTTTGGATATTTAGTCAATGTAACGATTTCTTAGAACTTGTCGTGTCAATGAGACATTGCGGAGACATTGACTGGCCGACGGATCCCATTGAGGACTTCACTTACCTTTAATGAGCAATAACTTCACTTTTTAGTATTTTATTGCACATTTTGTTTTTTTTGCCTATATTTGCATTATTATTGGTTTACGCTTTTTCGTACCTATTAGCAAGTGACGGGATTTATAACCGTATTAGCGCCTTGGTGCCGCCATCCGTCCGTATCATCCGCTTTGTTTACCCCAATCTCACCTAATTAAAAGCTTCCTGGTAAGGTCTCCTTAGTGATCTTTATGGCTTGATCCGTCTTCGAGCAGAGCGCTCTATTGCATTATGGAGAACGTTCCATCCATCTTCTCATTTCATAATCAAAAGCCGCGAGTGGCGAGCCGCCGAGCTGAAGTGGGAGCGATGATTGAAGAGCGCTGGATTTATAGAGGAGAACAAGTTTAACTTCACTACTTGAAATGGAGACAAGTGAAAGTCTTGTCACTAACATTCAATTTTTCCAGAAAAGAAAATACTACTTAAGACATCCAATCGAGCCGGGCTAACAACCAGACGGTGAAATATATTCTTTATCACGCCATGAGGCCTGGCGAGAGAACTCGCACTGCGCTGGATTTTTCTTATCTCCAGCCGCTGTTGTATAAAGATAATTTTCTGGATGTCAGTATGGAAATTGCGGCGTATATATAATGTTAAACTAATCCCAACTTTATCGCAAATAGAACTTTCAACACCTGGACAAATTCCATCCTGATTTAAGCAGCCATAAATACCGCCTTTCCGTCGAGCCTCCGCTACTCAGAATTGACAGTATATTTTTTCGCGGGCGCCCTTATCAGATAGAATATAATTTCCATTATCCTAACGACTGATAGATACATTGTAATAACAAGGGACGACGTGACCTCTTCTCCTCGACATTCATTTGCAGATGTTCCCTCTATGATGGGTTTTCGCTTTTAATCTCGGTCCTAATGTGAATATAAATAAGGTCGCGTCGTTAGGCGACAATTATATTCATCTCGTTGTTTATCTTCTGCAGAAATGGCAAAGCCAAATACATGTTCTCATATCATGCGCAGGTATTCAAGGGCTTGTTGTTGTCGCAGTCGTGTGCCCCATAGGGCAAAGGGCACTTACCAATTATAGGTGATGAAAGATTTGGATGTAGGTCACTGCTCGCAGCTTCGGCGGCCTCATGTTATTGCTATGATAGTGTTCAAGTGAGTCCAGTATTATAGTTAGACATGTGCTAAAGACAATCAGAACACCTGTCACCTCTTCTGACACCCATAACCTCTCCTGACACCCATAACCACTCCTGACACCCATCATCCCTCCTGACACCCGTCACCACTCCTGACACCCGTCACCACTCCTGACACCCATCATCCCTCATGACACTCGTCATCCCTCATGACACCCATCACCTCTCCTGACACCTGTCACATCTCCTGACACCCATCACCACTCCTGACACCCATCATCCCTCCTGACACCCGTCACCACTCCTGACACCCATCACCACTCCTGACACCTGTCACATCTCCTGACACCCATCACCTCTCCTGACACCTGTTATTTCTCCTAACGCCCGTCACCTCTCCTGACACCCATCACCACTCCTAACACCTGTCACATCTCCGGACACCCATCACCTCTCCTGACACCCGTCACTTCTACTGACACCCATCACTTCTCCTAACACCCGTCACCTCTCCTGACACCCGTCACCTCTCCTGACACCCGTCACCTCTCCTGACACCCGTCACCACTCCTAACACCCGTCACCTCTCCTGACACCCGTCACCTCTCCTGACACCCGTCACCACTCCTAACACCCGTCACCTCTCCTGACACCCGTCACCTCTCCTGACACCCGTCACCACTCCTAACACCTGTCACCTCTCCTGACACCCATCACCTTTCCTGACACCCGTCACCTCTCCTGACACCCGTCACCTCTCCTGACACCCATCACCTTTCCTGACACCCGTCAGCTCTCCTGACACCCGTCACCTCTCCTGACACCCGCCACCTCTCCTGACACCCATGACCTCTCCTGACACCCGTCACCTCTCCTGACACCCATGACCTCTCCTGACACCCGTCACCTCTCCTGACACCCGTCACCTCTCCTGACACCCGTCACCTCTCCTGACACCCATGACCTCTCCTGACACCCGTCACCTCTCCTGACACCCGTCACCTCTCCTGACACCCGTCACCTCTGGTGACACCCATGACCTCTCCTGACACCCGTCACCTCTCCTGACACCCGTCACCTCTCCTAACACCCGTCACCTCTCCTGACACCCGTCACCTCTCCTAACACCCGTCACCTTTCCTGACACCCGCCACCTCTCCTGACACCCGTCACCTCTCCTGACACCCGTCACCTCTCCTGACACCCGTGACCTCTCCTGACACCCGCCACCTCTCCTGACACCCGTCACCTCTCCTGACACCCGCCACCTCTCCTGACACCCATGACCTCTCCTGACACCCGTCACCTCTCCTGACACCCATGACCTCTCCTGACACCCGTCACCTCTCCTGACACCCGTCACCTCTCCTGACACCCGTCACCTCTCCTGACACCCGTGACCTCTCCTGACACCCGCCACCTCTCCTGACACCTGTCACCTCTCCTGACACCCGCCACCTCTCCTGACACCCATCACCTCTCCTGACACCTGTGACCTCTCCATAATATAATAAATCCTGAGTATTTTTTCTTACAACTCTTTGTTGTTCTGTTCTTCATTCATTCTCACTAAATATTGATACCAGTTTGGGATGTGTCTCTTTGGCGTCAGTGCTAGACTATGTAAGTGCACACCCATTGGGACAGAAGGAATGTAACACCCCATTGGCAATTTATTCTTAAAGTGACCTCCAAAAAAAAAACATTTTTTTCAAAAATGGACAGAACAGGTGAATATAAGAACGCCTCCTCGTTCCCCTCTCCTCTCCATAGACTTCTGTGCATGAGACAGACTGTTGTATTATATTATATAGGACTTTTCAGGGTAATTGTGACTCTTTTGGAGAAAATGTATTTGTATTCGTATAAGTCTTTCTTTTTACGACCCCACCCTGGGTGCACCAAACAGCTCATTTGCATATGGATGAGGAACATTACACTTATCTTTATTATATGCTACAGTTTATGCAGATTTATTCAGAAATCTCACAATAAGATACAAATAAATATAATAATTCTGATGACAATGCGTGTGATATAATGGAATCACTTTAGTGTTACTATGTAACGAATCCGACGCCTTTCCATTCTCATCGGCCAGTAAAGAATAACAATAACTGATCATGTAGTGAAATCGAATCATCGGGGGCTCATTAGGGATTAAAGGGTTAACAGGAAAATGGTGCAGAAGGGGAAATGCCTGGAAGCGATTGTCCATAGACGAAATCCATCTCCTTCCTCCCAGGCAAATAGTATCAGCAATGACTCCAGGGCAGGAATAATCGCAACGCTGTGGTTTTATCTATTATCATTTTATTCAGTAATTATATTTATTCCGTGTTTATACATCACATTATTAGGATAAAGATACAACGGGGGAAATTATAAAGACTGGCAACTCCACTGTAACAAAGCCCTGACAAGGTGCAAGGTGTGAAGTATTAATAGATCAGATCCTCTCCTGTGTCAAAGGGGAAAGTGGGAAAGTTACCCCGGTCAGGAGCGGTCATAGATCTCCTATGTAAGTCTAAGACCCAATGTAGTGAGCCACCATTCTGCTGTATATACAGTGCTAACCACTGAGCCACCATTCTGCCCTATATACCATGCTAACAACAAAGCCACCATTCTGACCTATATACAGTGCTAACTACTGAGCCACCATGCTACACTATATAGTGCTAACCACTGAGCCACCATGCTACGCTATATACAGTGCTAACCACTGAGCCACCATGCTTCGCTACATACAGTGCTAACCACTGAGCCACGATTCTGCCCTATATACAATGCTAACCACTGAGCCACCATGTTGCCCTATATACCATGCCACCATTCTGACCTATATACAGTGCTAACTACTGAGCCACCATGCTGCCCTATATACAATGCTAACCACTGAACCACCATGCTATGCTATATACAGTGCTAACCACTGAGCCACCATGCTATGCTACATACAGTACTAACCACTGAGCCACCATGCTTCGCTACATACAGTGCTAACCACTGAGCCACCATGCTTCGCTACATACAGTGCTAACCACTGAGCCACCATGCTTCGCTACATACAGTGCTAACCACTGAGCCACCATACTTCGCTACATACAGTGCTAACCACTGAGCCACCATACTTCGCTACATACAGTGCTAACCACTGAGCCACCATGCTATGCTACATACAGTGCTAACCACTGAGCCACCATGCTATGCTACATACAGTGCTAACCACTGAGCCACCATGCTATGCTACATACAGTGCTAACCACTGAGCCACCATGCTTTGCTACATACAGTGCTAACCACTGAGCCACCATGCTTCACTAAATACAGTGCTAACCACTGAGTCACGGTTCTGCCCTATGTACAGTGCTAAACACTGAGCCACCATGCTACGCTACACATATTTTGTAAGGAGTGGTCCATGTAATAGCTGGAGCCTAGAGCAGCGGACACTTACCTAGTGCACCTACCGGCTACTCCGATATCTGCTATTACTAGATGATGTTATAACTGCAGCTCAAGGTCTGTCAGCACAGATCTCTCATTACCGACAGATGAAATTCCCTTCATGCACCAAATGTCATTTTCCAATAACTTCCAGCACAGACTTGGAGGTGTCTCCTAAATCCTCCCAGCTGTTGTGCAATTTGCTCGAGGACAGGATTTGTGTTTGCTCTGCTCATTGGGCGATATTCCTGAAGCCTATACAATTATCTTCCCGAGCTACAGTTTACACCCGGCGTTATTTGTCATACGATTACGGGATTTAGGAAGGAGTTAATGGAAATCATTAGAAATGCGAAAATTAAATTGTCTGATAAGTCGTATCACTTCTTCCGAAACGCGGCACGATACGTGAGAGCGCTGCCCTCTTCTTATCACCTCCATCAACTTTATTTAAAATGGATTGTTCTTATTTCCAGTGACGAATGGCGTAAATTCCTCGCCACGCGCCAAGCCAAAAAAGACAACGGAGAGAACTCAACACAAAGAATCTGGGCGAGGAGAGGGGCGACCATAAATTGTGTCTGTCCCTAATGACGACCATACAGATGGATTGCACAGCGAGGGTTGGCTTAGACTCCAAAGTGATAGAATCCAAAGCATCCAAATACACCACTGGACAAGGCGCCAGGCGTTCACCAGTCTATGGCGGTTTAATGTCATGCCATGTCTGAAGCTTGTGCCTAGAACTGATCGGAGAACGCATCCAGCAGATCTGCAGCGGAAAATGACTCTGTCAAAAAAACATCAGGGCCTCTAATGAAGCCATACATCAAAGGTAATATCTGCGATTTTTCATCAACAATATACTTTGTTTCTGCCCAACATCACCGAGAGTGCAGATCAAGCTAAATTGGCACTTAGACGCATCGCAACCACCGCTCTGACATTTCTGCTTCAACTGCTTTAATCGGATCATTTGGCTTCGGCGCTACTGAAGGCGTTTTTGTATAAAGTCATTAGACGCAGGATGGAAAGCTCGTGTCACCAGATTTTTTTTTTCTTTCCGGGATGGTTTACGAAACTTGCTATTGTTGCAGAATCTGATTCTCATGCAAATAGGAACATTAGAAATCAGTTTGAGCTTAAAAGGGACCTTTTAGCGGGATTTGTATCATGACTTTTTATTTAATGCAGCCTGACAACATTAGCTGCAGTGTAATAATGAGTCCTTGTTACTCAGAAGAGATCCCAAGCAGAAAATCGCTTCTGAATGTCACTCAAAACCAAAATCCCTTGTCAGAGTCAGCAATTGCCTTATGCACTGCGGCTTCCTTGGTCTGGTTCATTGAAAGTTGGAGAGATCTGTAAGGCGGCCTCATAAAAGTGTCCCGGGAGAAATCATGGGGCCCCATGGGAAAACTCAAAACTGGCCCACTGCAAAAAACAGTGGGGTGAAAAAGCCAGGGACTCAGAAATAATGGAAATTCTCTGAAATATTGTAACTATTTGAAGAATAAAAAAAGAAAAAAGTTACTACAATTGTTGCTTCTTTCTGCCTGCAGAGCCCACTAGTTCGGCTGACAGGCAGAATACTGTAATACGGCATCACAACCTTCCTTATATGATATATTCAGACCTAGTTTTGTGTCATGTCAAGGGTTAATAATTTTCTTATATGGTTGGGGGGATTGGAGTCTTAATAGAGCAAGTGAGGCTCCCTCCCCTGGCCCCATAGCAGTAGCCCTCCTTGTCTCCATCGTAGGTCCACCATTGTATCTTCACATGTTTGTGCTTTCTTTCAGAAACAGAATTTTCCCATTGGATTCCATATGAATACATTGGAATAAAATAGTTGCAAGATCTATCAGATATTCTATTTACAAGGAATATCTCCAAACCTACTGTACCCAATATCACCTTCAAAGCCGTATACTGAGTCAGTGCCATGTATATGAGCCATTAGGACACCACGGCCTACACACCTTCGTTCAGCCTAAAGCTATTCCTCCTGACTGCCCTATACACATGCATGCTCGGCCACTCACTGCATTGCCAACACTGCAAATAAAATCAGTATCAGCCGTCGACGACTCAGGGACTGGCCCATTTGAATTTGGCACAAGATCGAATCAAAGCGGGGCCTTCTATAATATATCGCTGCACTGGACTGATGTCACTGTACAATGTTAATTCTCACCTTGGTTCCATTATAGGGGTGTCTTTTGACACTGCCCCCATCCCATGTGAAGATTTAACCCTGTACTGTGACATCATGGTATCACAGTACAGGGATCCAGGGGTCGGTCAGGATTTTTTTTTAAATTTATGGTCTGTCCTTAAGATGGGTTATAAGTATCTGATCGGCGGGCGGCCCCTACGAGGACCAGCTGTTCGACATTATGTTCAGTCCCTATACTATTCGTGAAGCAGTTGGCTCCGTGCCCTATATAGTAGCCAAGGGCCGATACTGTAGCTTTTTGTATTTTGCCATGTGGGAGGCTCCCTAGAATCTTACCCTTCTATTCTATAGGGTGAGCACAAGGTAACATCTACCATGCTATTCACTAATCTGCATACATTGTATGTTGTTTCCTTTCTTCTGACTGCATGCGCAGTCGGCTCTACTAGAGTCTCAGTGGCAGAGCCAACTGCACAGGCGTCCGAAGAAAGACGAAGAAAGAAGGGGAGGATCCAGCAGAAGATAGAGGCGGCGCAGGATCCTGTTCTCAGGCAGCGGTGGGGACGCCCTCATTGCATTTTCAGCGCTGGGGCCCGCCCCCATTGCTGCCAGAGAACTAATTTACATACCGGTAAAAACCGGTATTACTAAGGAACGGCGTGGCGGAGAGCCCATCTAAAGGTAAGAGACGAATAGCCTTTCTAAAGGCTATTCCGACGTGTTAGCCACAGAAAAAAGATTTTTAATGGTGGAATCCCTTTAAAGGGGTTTTCCAGGACTTACATATTGATGACCTAGGAATGAGTAGGGGTCCAACACTCAAGACCCCCACAGATCAGCTGGTTAAAGAGGCACCGGCATTCAGGAGAGTACTATACCCTCTTCCAAAACTGATCTGCTGCTGTGCCATGTGACCCATGAAAGTGACATCATCAGCGCATGGTCCAGGTGTTCGATCCCCATGGATCACCTATTGGTATCCTAAATATAGGTAAGACCCGGAAAACCCAACAAGCAAAGATTTGGGGGACACAACTAGACACAGCTCTGAGCACAGGACTATAGACATAGATAGATTGCTGAAGACGTCTCCTGTCAGTCCTGGATCCCTCCAATGTCAGGACTCTCTCGGGAGACTTTTACATCCCACACAGTTTGCAGACTGTTTTTTTTATTTCCTGACATGTTTCTTGAAAAATTCTTCTATGATAGATTAGTTTCAAGAGAAGGCGGCGGCGGCTCTGGCTCCGGCCCAAAGTACGAGCTTCATTTACAAGAACATCACAAATTCAATTTTAAGAGGACAATATTTATACGGACAGCATTATGTAAACTGCCCGCATAATGCCGAACTATGGAAATAGCGCCAGCTCTGCCAACTTACTTAGTATGCAAAACATTCGCAAAATTCTGGATTTTAACCAAGAAACACAACAAAAAAAGAAAACAAAAATCTGTTTGGGATATTGGTTTCTGACATCAATAAATGAGTTTGTCTATGTAAATTTCATTTCCAGTCCTTGACAATAAGTTTCCTGCCACAAACTATAATAGGGCTGGCGGATATTGCAGCAGAAGCTTGCACCGATCCTTATGGGGGGTTTATCTCTGGTTATAAGCACATGTATATGGAAGATATTACTGTATGTCCCATACTGTCACTCTGGTATATCCTTGTGCCGATTCCTATTATAGCACTGCATATGGTCTCTGTTTAGATTCAACATTAAATTGCTCAAAAAAATGTAAAAAAAAAATTAGTTTATTTTATTCAATCCAGAGCACAGCCAAGATGAAACCCAGGAGAGGTGAGTAAGATTGCTTGCTAAGTTTTCTCACCTTCCCTGGATCTGTAGAGGTGAGTAACCAGGTCGTGGTCGGAGCAGCTTTCGTTCCCCCTCTGCAAAAGTCATACAAGTCAATGAGCTATCTCTAGTCTATGGGTCATGTGGCTGCTGTAAAGCACATCTTTAAATGCTGTAAACACCAGCTCAAGGATCAAAGGACAGCTCAGATCAGATATTAGGCAAAGCTTACAGCTAAGGTTGAGTGATCGAGATCGGAAAAGATCATAGCAAATTTCACGATTGCAATCGGGATTGGCTGGAAAATGAATTTTGAAATTTTAAGATCAGCTCAACTCTAAAAGTGACTTTTCCCATAGAGAAGCATTGACTAGGGTTGAGCGATCGGGATGGGAATAGATCGGATTCCCGATCGGCGATCGAGCAAATTTCACGATCGGCTGGAAAATGGATTTTAAAAACGATCCTGAAATCTCAAGATCGGCTCGACCCTACTTACAGTACATTGAGCAGGCTAGAACCTTGTGGCTCAGTTGACATTACATTAGACAAGATGACACATGTACAGAACACAGAATAGTCAAGTGATTGGGAGACCACCAAAGGGTCCTGTTCACGTCATTGATACCCATAAAAATAGAAAGGGTGGAAAAAAGCATCAAGAAGCTCTCACCCTCCCTAGGAATGATGGAAATGAGGGGGGAACAATACTGATTCTACCGAGAGGGTATTTGCTGTATAAAAAGCATTTGCACAGAACACATATTCTATCCACATCGTGCACACAACCCACTGCGAGATATCCACGTCTGAGCCAACGTTCAGCTGCCACCACCGACCCCATTGTGTATGTATGAGCAGGCATTGGCGCCCCCTCCTATGTCGCCACAGAGATGTCCAGGGGCAACTTGTTAATTGGTTACATTACATCTGCAACATGTATCTTTACGTATCGGATCACTCTCCATGTATCCATTTTTTATGCTAGCAGATGTTTTTTCCTCTGCTGCGGACAGTCGTAGAGTTATCAGGATCACGGCTCTGCTACCTGCAAAGCGATCCAGTAAATATCCATAGCCATCGATTTAATTAGTGCAGTATTTAATGTTCTCCCCCTTGTAATACACAGACTAAGGATAAGCCGTTCCCTAAACACCGCTCATAAATATTTTACAATTACATTGGAGTCTGCACCTTGCATACTAGATGAACATTAATAAAAGATCAGGTGGAAAATACAAACAAGAATCTCAATCCCGGTTCTAGCTTGCGTTTGAAGTTATGGATCGGCGCGAGCGTCGGCGCGGCTGTCAACTCGCCACCATTTTAAAATGTGTTACTGTCTTTGCATTTTTCCATCATTGTCAACACGGCTTGGTTTTCGATGTAGTTTATAGCGCATTCGGCGTTCCTACTCCAAACAATGATTAAAAAAGACAAGGATGTGATAAAGAAGACATTCCGGTAAGTGAGACATTGCCGTGAAAACATTACACGCCAGCCGCATAAATCATTCTTTCACTCTACCCCATTCATGTCCTGTGACTGTTCATTTACACAATCACTTAGCAACCGGACCGGAGGCATTAAGCACCCTTAGAGGATTCGGCTCGGGACGCCATTTATCAAGGTAGTTTGGCTGATTTAGCTTTTTTCTGCATCATCAAACACAGTTCTGTATAATCCAAGATGTTATTCGAAGCCATGAGTACATTTATGTGAACTAGTCCTAATCTACTGTGACTGCGACACTCACCGAAACGCTGTCGTCTCTGCAAACAGATAACCTGTATGGGACCGATCACATATTGATGAACTAGTCAATAGAGAACTATCGGAATCCTCCTTCACGTGCAGGTAATTGTAGGCCTTTAAAATGAACATTCAAAAAAATCAACCAATATTTAACCTAAAATAAAGTACGAGGTTATTATGGGCATCGAGAAGGGGGATCAGGAGGACAGCAGAGAGGATCGGCCCCCCGGGTGTTACATGTTACTTTATTCCTAGTGAGTGACAAAGGAATACGATTGATACTTTGTTACATTGTCTCTACTACAGATGAGAGATCCTGTTTGGGAGGAACCAGATTCATCACCAATTATCTAAAAGATGGGTTTGTTCTGAACCCTAAACATCTGGAGTTGACACCTACAAACCATTAATACAGTCTCAGGTCTGTTCAGACCCCAAAGTATAATAAGTGGGAGGAGCGAGAACAGAATAAACACTTAGACTCACCTTCCATCAGCTCTCCTGGGCTCCTTTGTGGCATATGGTGCTCTCGCGGGGTCCAATTCTGGTCTCTTCTGGGTTCCTGGGTGATACCGTGGGCCCAGAGAGACCGCTGAGACCGGTTATTGGGCCTCGGTGACCACATGGGACGTGGATGTTATGACCCTCGATAGTGCACATCATGTGACCCATGGTCCCCCGAGGCAAGAGGTGAGGGGAGGTGAGTATTAGTGTTGATGGTGTTTCCAGACGTCCACTGGGGCTCCAATTGTTATAAATAAAAGAAGGGCGAAAAAGTTTAGCCTGAAACGAAACAGTTCTTGGACATAGACAATCATAAAGACTCCAAGTCCTCCTCTATATGACAGATCGTGGCCAATCATCGAACTCAGTATTCATAGTGGGGGCAGCAATTACCTTTAATTTTGGACATAGCAACACAGGATTGGCCAACCCAAATAACAAGGGTCTGGTAACAGTATGGGGTGCACAACAGCAACTGGGTTTGAGAGGAACACTACTCAACCAATGCCAACAAACTATGGTGACAGTCCTAGGTGACAATGCTGTCATTGTACGTTCTTTCTGAAATTTGACAAATTGTAATCCATCCCAAATACAGAGGTTTTGCATCTGGTGGGAAAGTCAGAAGGACTCTTATTTGTACATGTAAGATCTACTTTACATCTTCACAATTCAACGCCTGTGCCAAGTGACTGACAACCACAGTGACTTCTAGACTTAACATCTGTAGCAGCAGCCTCAGCACCCTCAGGATTGTGCCCATGACAAAGACCTGGACCTGCCACCTGGTAATAACATACGACCCTGTCATTGCTGAAAGTATATGCCCTAAATAGAATTCGCCATGAGGGACGCACCGCATCACTGTAGAGTTCTAATATGTACAAACACAGCAAGGCTTAACTTGACACTTTAACTTTAAGTAGGGAGCGTGTATGTTCAGTACAGTGCTGTAATGTAACGCAGGCAACAGATATCGGAGTCACTTAGGCTAGGTTTACACTTGCACCGGGCTCTCTGTCTTTTGGGTTTGCCAAGAAAACTGAGCAAAGAAGAGCCGTGTGCTAAAATAGCAATTACCTTTGGACACCTGCAGACTCCATAGACTATAATGGGGGCCACGGGGTGTCTGCTATATGACACTGATGTCCCGAAGCCTAAACTAGCTTGGAATGATGTGTTTATCTCTGATTTAACCCTTATCAGGGCCAAACTTTGTGTAAATGACATTCCTATTGCGCCGCAGCAGATATCTTGCAGAATTCGTCCAGGGTGCAGCCTTCATCTAGTCTATTACATCTTGGCATATCCACGGTGTAGATGCCGCTAATGAGTTAATGCACTGAACACAGAAAACACCAGCGCCGCTCATAAATATATTACTGCAAATGAAAATACCAAGGCTCTTATTTGTCTTTATCTTGGCTTTTAAGCAAAATATGTGTTCACTTTAAAGAACAACTCCATTTACTTTACAGAAACCTGTTTCCCCCGCAGTGCTGGTACAACTACTGAAGTTCCTTTTATTAAAATATGGATGGAACTTGCAACAAACAGCAATTTGCTCGGTGTGGTCTCGTGCAGTCTCGTGTGGCTTTGCCCTGGCTGCTGCTAACGGTAATGTAAATTGCCAAATATCAAGCTTCATAGTTAAGAGTGTAGGTATGGACACCCTGAGGAGCATGCCGGTTGTTGCATGCCGTGGTGTTGTGGCATGCCAGGGATTCTGCAAGGTCGAGCCTTGTCGTCTACTGAAGTTTGGTGAGACATGGGCCTTTAGTATGGGTGAGGGGAAGCAGGAATGGCAGCAAACAGCTCAGACGTGTCGCTGATACCTTGTTTCTTAACTGGAAAAATTTGGAAGAAGCATGTTGCAGGAAATTGCAGGAACTGACTGACAACAGAGAGCAGTAGAACAAGCTGTAAACATTGTATACAGTGAGAGATAGGTCCAGGATATCCAAATGCCTTGTGCTGAATTTGGGGCTCAAGTTATCACCATATAAACTGGTACAAGAAATAAAGACAATCACAATAAACTTACAAGGCTGATAGCAACCAGGAGAATGAATCAGAAGAGTGAATGTTCAAGACAAAAACTTAGTCCAAGTCCTAATGTCAGAGCCAGGATCAGGAAACAGGAGCATTTCCAGTAATAAGCCAAAGGTCAGTCCCGAGAGGTAACGCTAAAAAACCAAACAAGCAGATTTCCAGCCAAAGCCAATATAGAGCAGTCCAGCGTAATTGATCAGGATATGGAAGTTACACTGGATACAACCAAATAGCAGGCACCTGGCTGAGGAGGAAGAGGGTTTACATCTCCTTCCTCAGCTGCTTATTGGATCAGAATAGGAGATGCCTGAAAACTGCAGAAGCTTTTGGGATTGGCATATTAATCTTAAAGTAAAAGGCACTAAACTGAGATTCCTGACCACTAAGAGCTGTGCTTCATCTGGAAATAGAAGCGTAGTTTGGGGCGGCAGCACTACTGTTGTCAGAATAGCAGCACACCCTCTTTTGCCACCTTACAGTATATCCTACCGATGCTACCAAACCCCTTGAAGGATGGTTGTAAAAGTGAAAAGTTGTCACTGGAGAGAGTTAAGTGAACATTACTCATCTTGGTCTGCAACAGAAAATATTTTCCCTCTAATGGCTCATCCAGTGCGGAATACATTGTGGTAAATATATTCCCATTGTGTTTTCCTTTCCATCTCCTGCACTTCTGCAAGCACAATACATGTCCTTTACAGTTACAGGCACAAAGCCTTGGGTCCTTTTACAGCAAAGAGGTTTACAAGCTATAATGACAAAGGCAACAGAAGAAGAGAGGCAAAATTACACAGAAGCCTCCCCATCCAAAAGCCCTACAAATTCAGCTGCACTTCACAGTCAGTTCGTGACTTCCTGCCTTATCTTCAATAAAAGCATTGGAGAAAGCAAAACATCCATGTGCCGCGAAGGGTGAGCCCTGCAAAGTGCAGATAATAGAAGCCCACACGTTGCAAGGCCTGACTCATCTGGACGAGAGCTAGCAGGAAGGGAGAAGATCTTTTTGCAATTTTGACTTCGGAATGGAGCGCAGGCATCAAAATATCTGGTGTTTGCTAAACGTTGCATTAATTTTTTCTTTTTTTAAGATTCTGGTAGAAAATATTTTGTTAGCAATTGTTCTGGTTTGTCCTTGCCTGTCTATTGATACCAAAGCAAAGTATTGAAGCCACAGAATTTATTTTGGGAACACGTTTGTGTATTGGTAAGGAAGATGCAAGTTGTATAACAAAAGCAATGGGCCAGTGTAACTAACAGTCCTGCGCCCGCTGTCCATCCTGTGTCATTCCACCATGTTTCTGTCCTCAGCACCGAGAAGCTGGACAGGGGACGGCTACGGCAATTATTTGAATGGGTTTTAAAGGGGACCACCGGTGTCCACCTGCAACCTCTCTGCGGGGAAACCATTTTTTTCTCTGTACTGTGACATCACTGTGTGTATTATCCTGTACTGTGACATCACTGTGTGTATTATCCTGTACTGTGACATCACTGTGTGTATTATCTCTGTACTGTGACATCACTGTGTGTATTATCCTGTACTGTGACATCACTGTGTGTATTATCTCTGTACTGTGACATCACTGTGTGTATTATCCTGTACTGTGACATCACTGTGTGTATTATCCTGTACTGTGACATCACTGTGTGTATTATCCTGTACTGTGACATCACTGTGTGTATTATCTCTGTACTGTGACATCACTGTGTGTATTATCCTGTACTGTGACATCACTGTGTGTATTATCCTGTACTGTGACATCACTGTGTGTATTATCCTGTACTGTGACATCACTGTGTGTATTATCCTGTACTGTGACATCACTGTGTGTATTATCTCTGTACTGTGACATCACTGTGTGTATTATCCTGTACTGTGACATCACTGTGTGTATTATCCTGTACTGTGACATCACTGTGTGTATTATCTCTGTACTGTGACATCACTGTGTGTATTATCCTGTACTGTGACATCACTGTGTGTATTATCCTGTACTGTGACATCACTGTGAGTATTATCCTGTACTGTGACATCACTGTGTGTATTATCCTGTACTGTGACATCACTGTGTGTATTATCTCTGTACTGTGACATCACTGTGTGTATTATCCCTGTACTGTGACATCACTGTGTGTATTATCTCTGTACTGTGACATCACTGTGTGTATTATCCTGTACTGTGACATCACTGTGTGTATTATCTCTGTACTGTGACATCACTGTGTGTATTATCCTGTACTGTGACATCACTGTGTGTATTATCCTGTACTGTGACATCACTGTGTGTATTATCCTGTACTGTGACATCACTATGTGTATTATCCTGTACTGTGACATCACTGTGTGTATTATCCCTGTACTGTGACATCACTATGTGTATTATCCCTGTACTGTGACATCACTGTGTGTATTATCTCTGTACTGTGACATCACTATGTGTAGTATCCCTGTACTGTGACATCACTATGTGTATTATCCCTGTACTGTGACATCACTATGTGTATTATCCTGTACTGTGACATCACTGTGTGTATTATCTCTGTACTGTGACATCACTGTGTGTATTATCTCTGTACTGTGACATCACTGTGTGTATTATCCTGTACTGTGACATCACTGTGTGTATTATCCTGTACTGTGACATCACTGTGTGTATTATCCTGTACTGTGACATCACTGTGTGTATTATCTCTGTACTGTGACATCACTGTGTGTATTATCCCTGTACTGTGACATCACTGTGTGTATTATCTCTGTACTGTGACATCACTGTGTGTATTATCCTGTACTGTGACATCACTGTGTGTATTATCTCTGTACTGTGACATCACTGTGTGTATTATCCTGTACTGTGACATCACTGTGTGTATTATCCTGTACTGTGACATCACTGTGTGTATTATCCTGTACTGTGACATCACTGTGTGTATTATCCCTGTACTGTGACATCACTGTGTGTATTATCCTGTACTGTGACATCACTATGTGTATTATCCTGTACTGTGACATCACTGTGTGTATTATCCCTGTACTGTGACATCACTATGTGTATTATCCCTGTACTGTGACATCACCGTGTGTATTATCCTGTACTGTGACATCACTGTGTGTATTATCTCTGTACTGTGACATCACTGTGTGTATTATCTCTGTACTGTGACATCACTGTGTGTATTATCTCTCTACTGTGACATCACTATGTGTATTGTCCTGTACTGTGACATCACTGTGTGTATTATCTCTGTACTGTGACATCACTGTGTGTATTATCTCTGTACTGTGACATCACTATGTGTATTATCCTGTACTGTGACATCACTGTGTGTATTATCTCTGTACTGTGACATCACTGTGTGTATTATCTCTGTACTGTGACATCACTGTGTGTATTATCTCTGTACTGTGACATCACTGTGTGTATAATCCTGTACTGTGACATCACTGTGTGTATTATCTCTGTACTGTGACATCACTGTGTGTATTATCCTGTACTGTGACATCACTGTGTGTATTATCTCTGTACTGTGACATCACTGTGTGTATTATCCCTGTACTGTGACATCACTGTGATGTATTATCTCTGTACTGTGACATCACTGTGTGTATTATCCTGTACTGTGACATCACTGTGTGTATTATCTCTGTACTGTGACATCACTATGTGTATTATCCTGTACTGTGACATCACTGTGTGTATTATCCTGTACTGTGACATCACTGTGTGTATTATATCTGTACTGTGACATCACTGTGTGTATTATCCTGTACTGTGACATCACTGTGTGTATTATCCTGTACTGTGACATCACTGTGTGTATTATCTCTGTACTGTGACATCACTGTGTGTATTATCCTGTACTGTGACATCACTGTGCGTATTATCCCTGTACTGTGACATCACTGTGTGTATTATCCCTGTACTGTGACATCACTATGTGTATTATCCTGTACTGTGACATCACTGTGTGTATTATCTCTGTACTGTGACATCACTGTGTGTATTATCCTGTACTGTGACATCACTGTGCGTATTATCCCTGTACTGTGACATCACTGTGTGTATTATCCCTGTACTGTGACATCACTATGTGTATTATCCTGTACTGTGACATCACTGTGCGTATTATCCCTGTACTGTGACATCACTGTGTGTATTATCCCTGTACTGTGACATCACTATGTGTATTATCCTGTACTGTGACATCACTGTGTGTATTATCCCTGTACTGTGACATCACTGTGTGTATTATCTCTGTACTGTGACATCACTGTGGGAATTATCCCTGTACTGTGACATCACTATGTGTATTATCCTGTACTGTGACATCACTGTGTGTATTATCCCTGTACTGTGACATCACTGTGTGTATTATCCTGTACTGTGACATCACTGTGTGTATTATCTCTGTACTGTGACATCACTGTGTGTATTATCCTGTACTGTGACATCACTGTGTGTATTATCTCTGTACTGTGACATCACTGTGTGTATTATCCCTGTACTGTGACATCACTGTGTGTATTATCCTGTACTGTGACATCACTGTGTGTATTATCTCTGTACTGTGACATCACTGTGTGTATTATCCTGTACTGTGACATCACTGTGTGTATTATCCTGTACTGTGACATCACTGTGTGTATTATCCTGTACTGTGACATCACTGTGTGTATTATCTCTGTACTGTGACATCACTGTGTGTATTATCCTGTACTGTGACATCACTGTGTGTATTATCCTGTACTGTGACATCACTGTGTGTATTATCCCTGTATTGTGACATCACTGTGTGTATTATCCTGTACTGTGACATCACTGTGTGTATTATCTCTGTACTGTGACATCACTGTGTGTATTATCTCTGTACTGTGACATCACTGTGTGTATTATCCTGTACTGTGACATCACTGTGTGTATTATCCTGTACTGTGACATCACTGTGTGTATTATCCTGTACTGTGACATCACTGTGAGTATTATCCTGTACTGTGACATCACTGTGTGTATTATCCTGTACTGTGACATCACTGTGTGTATTATCTCTGTACTGTGACATCACTGTGTGTATTATCCCTGTACTGTGACTTCACTGTGTGTATTATCTCTGTACTGTGACATCACTGTGTGTATTATCCTGTACTGTGACATCACTGTGTGTATTATCTCTGTACTGTGACATCACTGTGTGTATTATCCTGTACTGTGACATCACTGTGTGTATTATCCTGTACTGTGACATCACTGTGTGTATTATCCTGTACTGTGACATCACTATGTGTATTATCCTGTACTGTGACATCACTGTGTGTATTATCCCTGTACTGTGACATCACTATGTGTATTATCCCTGTACTGTGACATCACTGTGTGTATTATCTCTGTACTGTGACATCACTATGTGTAGTATCCCTGTACTGTGACATCACTATGTGTATTATCCCTGTACTGTGACATCACTATGTGTATTATCCTGTACTGTGACATCACTGTGTGTATTATCTCTGTACTGTGACATCACTGTGTGTATTATCTCTGTACTGTGACATCACTGTGTGTATTATCCTGTACTGTGACATCACTGTGTGTATTATCCTGTACTGTGACATCACTGTGTGTATTATCCTGTACTGTGACATCACTGTGTGTATTATCTCTGTACTGTGACATCACTGTGTGTATTATCCCTGTACTGTGACATCACTGTGTGTATTATCTCTGTACTGTGACATCACTGTGTGTATTATCCTGTACTGTGACATCACTGTGTGTATTATCTCTGTACTGTGACATCACTGTGTGTATTATCCTGTACTGTGACATCACTGTGTGTATTATCCTGTACTGTGACATCACTGTGTGTATTATCCTGTACTGTGACATCACTGTGTGTATTATCCCTGTACTGTGACATCACTGTGTGTATTATCCTGTACTGTGACATCACTATGTGTATTATCCTGTACTGTGACATCACTGTGTGTATTATCCCTGTACTGTGACATCACTATGTGTATTATCCCTGTACTGTGACATCACCGTGTGTATTATCCTGTACTGTGACATCACTGTGTGTATTATCTCTGTACTGTGACATCACTGTGTGTATTATCTCTGTACTGTGACATCACTGTGTGTATTATCTCTGTACTGTGACATCACTATGTGTATTGTCCTGTACTGTGACATCACTGTGTGTATTATCTCTGTACTGTGACATCACTGTGTGTATTATCTCTGTACTGTGACATCACTATGTGTATTATCCTGTACTGTGACATCACTGTGTGTATTATCTCTGTACTGTGACATCACTGTGTGTATTATCTCTGTACTGTGACATCACTGTGTGTATTATCTCTGTACTGTGACATCACTGTGTGTATAATCCTGTACTGTGACATCACTGTGTGTATTATCTCTGTACTGTGACATCACTGTGTGTATTATCTCTGTACTGTGACATCACTGTGTGTATTATCCCTGTACTGTGACATCACTGTGATGTATTATCTCTGTACTGTGACATCACTGTGTGTATTATCCTGTACTGTGACATCACTGTGTGTATTATCTCTGTACTGTGACATCACTATGTGTATTATCCTGTACTGTGACATCACTGTGTGTATTATCCTGTACTGTGACATCACTGTGTGTATTATATCTGTACTGTGACATCACTGTGTGTATTATCCTGTACTGTGACATCACTGTGTGTATTATCCTGTACTGTGACATCACTGTGTGTATTATCTCTGTACTGTGACATCACTGTGTGTATTATCCTGTACTGTGACATCACTGTGCGTATTATCCCTGTACTGTGACATCACTGTGTGTATTATCCCTGTACTGTGACATCACTATGTGTATTATCCTGTACTGTGACATCACTGTGTGTATTATCTCTGTACTGTGACATCACTGTGTGTATTATCCTGTACTGTGACATCACTGTGCGTATTATCCCTGTACTGTGACATCACTGTGTGTATTATCCCTGTACTGTGACATCACTATGTGTATTATCCTGTACTGTGACATCACTGTGCGTATTATCCCTGTACTGTGACATCACTGTGTGTATTATCCCTGTACTGTGACATCACTATGTGTATTATCCTGTACTGTGACATCACTGTGTGTATTATCCCTGTACTGTGACATCACTGTGTGTATTATCTCTGTACTGTGACATCACTGTGGGAATTATCCCTGTACTGTGACATCACTATGTGTATTATCCTGTACTGTGACATCACTGTGTGTATTATCCCTGTACTGTGACATCACTGTGTGTATTATCCTGTACTGTGACATCACTGTGTGTATTATCTCTGTACTGTGACATCACTGTGTGTATTATCCTGTACTGTGACATCACTGTGTGTATTATCCTGTACTGTGACATCACTGTGTGTATTATCTCTGTACTGTGACATCACTGTGTGTATTATCTCTGTACTGTGACATCACTGTGTGTATTATCCTGTACTGTGACATCACTGTGTGTAATATCTCTTTACTGTGACATCACTGTGTGTATTATCTCTGTACTGTGATATCACTGTGTGTATTATCTCTGTACTGTGACATCACTGTGTGTATTATCCCTGTACTGTGACATCACTGTGTGTATTATCCTGTACTGTGACATCACTGTGTGTATTATCCTGTACTGTGACATCACTGTGTATATCCCTGTACTGTGACATCACTGTGTGTATTATCCTGTACTGTGACATCACTGTGTGTATTATCTCTGTACTGTGACATCACTGTGTGTATTATCCCTGTACTGTGACATCACTGTGTGTATTATCCTGTACTGTGACATCACTGTGTGTATTATCTCTGTACTGTGACATCACTGTGTGTATTATCTCTGTACTGTGACATCACTGTGTGTATTATCTCTGTACTGTGACATCACTGTGTGTATTATCTCTGTACTGTGACATCACTGTGTGTATAATCCTGTACTGTGACATCACTGTGTGTATTATCTCTGTACTGTGACATCACTGTGTGTATTATCTCTGTACTGTGACATCACTGTGTGTATTATCCCTGTACTGTGACATCACTGTGATGTATTATCTCTGTATTGTGACATCACTGTGTGTATTATCCTGTACTGTGACATCACTGTGTGTATTATCTCTGTACTGTGACATCACTATGTGTATTATCCTGTACTGTGACATCACTGTGTGTATTATCCTGTACTGTGACATCACTGTGTGTATTATATCTGTACTGTGACATCACTGTGTGTATTATCCTGTACTGTGACATCACTGTGTGTATTATCCTGTACTGTGACATCACTGTGTGTATTATCCTGTACTGTGACATCACTGTGTGTATTATCTCTGTACTGTGACATCACTGTGTGCATTATCCTGTACTGTGACATCACTGTGCGTATTATCCCTGTACTGTGACATCACTGTGTGTATTATCCCTGTACTGTGACATCACTATGTGTATTATCCTGTACTGTGACATCACTGTGTATTATCCTGTACTGTGACATCACTGTGTGTATTATCTCTGTACTGTGACATCACTGTGTGTATTATCCCTGTACTGTGACATCACTATGTGTATTATCCTGTACTGTGACATCACTGTGTGTATTATCTCGTACTGTGACATCACTGTGTGTATTATCCTGTACTGTGACATCACTGTGTATATCCCTGTACTGTGACATCACCGTGTGTATTATCTCTGTACTGTGACATCACTGTGTGTATTATCTCTGTACTGTGACATCACTGTGTGTATTATCTCTGTACTGTGACATCACTGTGTGTATTATCTCTGTACTGTGACATCACTGTGTGTATTATCTCTGTACTGTGACATCACTGTGTGTATTATCTCTGTACTGTGACATCACTGTGTGTATTATCTCTGTACTGTGACATCACTTTGTGTATTATCTCTGTACTGTGACATCACTGTGTGTATTATCTCTGTACTGTGACATCACTATGTGTATTATCCTGTACTGTGACATCACTGTGTGTATTATCTCTGTACTGTGACATCACTGTGTGTATTATCTCTGTACTGTGACATCACTGTGTGTATTATCTCTGTACTGTGACATCACTGTGTGTATAATCCTGTACTGTGACATCACTGTGTGTATTATCTCTGTACTGTGACATCACTGTGTGTATTATCCTGTACTGTGACATCACTGTGTGTATTATCTCTGTACTGTGACATCACTGTGTGTATTATCCCTGTGCTGTGACATCACTGTGATGTATTATCTCTGTATTGTGACATCACTGTGTGTATTATCTCTGTACTGTGACATCACTATGTGTATTATCCTGTACTGTGACATCACTGTGTGTATTATCCTGTACTGTGACATCACTGTGTGTATTATATCTGTACTGTGACATCACTGTGTGTATTATCCTGTACTGTGACATCACTGTGTGTATTATCCTGTACTGTGACATCACTGTGTGTATTATCCTGTACTGTGACATCACTGTGTGTATTATCTCTGTACTGTGACATCACTGTGTGTATTATCCTGTACTGTGACATCACTGTGTGTATTATCTCTGTACTGTGACATCACTGTGTGTATTATCTCTGTACTGTGACATCACTGTGTGTATTATCCTGTACTGTGACATCACTGTGTGTATTATCTCTGTACTGTGACATCACTGTGTGTATTATCTCTGTACTGTGACATCACTGTGTGTATTATCTCTGTACTGTGACATCACTGTGTGTATTATCCCTGTACTGTGACATCACTGTGTGTATTATCCTGTACTGTGACATCACTGTGTGTATTATCCTGTACTGTGACATCACTGTGTGTATTATCCTGTACTGTGACATCACTGTGTGTATTATCCTGTACTGTGACATCACTGTGTGTATTATCCTGTACTGTGACATCACTGTGTGTATTATCTCTGTACTGTGACATCACTGTGTGTATTATCCTGTACTGTGACATCACTGTGTGTATTATCCTGTACTGTGACACCACTGTGTGTATTATCTCTGTACTGTGACATCACTATGTGTATTATCTCTGTACTGTGACATCACTGTGTGTATTATCTCTGTACTGTGACATCACTGTGTGTATTATCTCTGTACTGTGACATCACTGTGTGTATTATCCTGTACTGTGACATCACTGTGTGTATTATCCCTGTACTGTGACATCACTGTGTGTATTATCCTGTACTGTGACATCACTGTGTGTATTATCGCTGTACTGTGACATCACTGTGTGTATTATCCTGTACTGTGACATCACTGTGTGTATTATCTATGAACTGTGACATCACTGTGTGTATTATCTCTGTACTGTGACATCACTGTGTGTATTATCCTGTACTGTGACATCACTGTGTGTATTATCCTGTACTGTGACATCACTGTGTGTATTATCTCTGTACTGTGACATCACTGTGTGTATTATCTCTGTACTGTGACATCACTGTGTGTATTATCTCTGTACTGTGACATCACTGTGTGTATTATCCTGTACTGTGACATCACTGTGTGTATTATCTCTGTACTGTGACATCACTGTGTGTATTATCTCTGTACTGTGACATCACTGTGTGTATTATCCTGTACTGTGACATCACTGTGTGTATTATCCCTGTACTGTGACATCACTGTGTGTATTATCCTGTACTGTGACATCACTGTGTGTATTATCCCTGTACTGTGACATCACTGTGTGTATTATCTCTGTACTGTGACATCACTATGTGTATTATCCTGTACTGTGACATCACTGTGTGTATTATCCTGTACTGTGACATCACTGTGTGTATTATATCTGTACTGTGACATCACTGTGTGTATTATCCTGTACTGTGACATCACTGTGTGTATTATCCTGTACTGTGACATCACTGTGTGTATTATCCTGTACTGTGACATCACTGTGTGTATTATCTCTGTACTGTGACATCACTGTGTGTATTATCCTGTACTGTGACATCACTGTGCGTATTATCCCTGTACTGTGACATCACTGTGTGTATTATCCTGTACTGTGACATCACTGTGTGTATTATCCTGTACTGTGACATCACTGTGTGTATTATCCTGTACTGTGACATCACTGTGTGTATTATCTCTGTACTGTGACATCACTGTGTGTATTATCCTGTACTGTGACATCACTGTATGTATTATCCTGTACTGTGACATCACTGTGTGTATTATCCTGTACTGTGACATGACTGTGTGTATTATCCTGTACTGTGACATCACTGTGTGTATTATCCTGTACTGTGACATCACTGTGTGTATTATCTCTGTACTGTGACATCACTGTGTGTATTATCTCTGTACTGTGACATCACTGTGTGTATTATCCTGTACTGTGACATCACTGTGTGTATTATCCTGTACTGTGACATCACTGTGTGTATTATCTCTGTACTGTGACATCACTGTGTGTATTATCCTGTACTGTGACATCACTGTGTGTATTATCTCTGTACTGTGACATCACTGTGTGTATTATCCTGTACTGTGACATCACTGTGTGTATTATCCCTGTACTGTGACATCACTGCGTGTATTATCTCTGTACTGTGACATCACTGTGTGTATTATCCTGTACTGTGACATCACTGTGTGTATTATCCCTGTACTGTGACATCACTGTGTGTATTATCTCTGTACTGTGACATCACTGTGTGTATTATCCTGTACTGTGACATCACTGTGTGTATTATCTCTGTACTGTGACATCACTGTGTGTATTATCTCTGTACTGTGACATCACTGTGTGTATTATCTCTGTACTGTGACATAACTGTGTGTATTTTCTCTGTACTGTGACATCACTGTGTGTATTATCCTGTACTGTGACATCACTGTGTGTATTATCCCTGTTCTGTGACATCACTGTGTGTATTATCCTGTACTGTGACATCACTGTGTGTATTATCTCTGTACTGTGACATCACTGTGTGTATTATCCCTGTACTGTGACATCACTGTGTGTATTATCCCTGTACTGTGACATCACTGTGTGTATAATCTCTGTACTGTGACATCACTGTGTGTATTATCCCTGTACTGTGACATCACTGTGTGTATTATCCTGTACTGTGACATCACTGTGTGTATTATCCTGTACTGTGACATCACTGTGTGTATTATCTCTGTACTGTGACATCACTGTGTGTATTATCTCTGTACTATGACATCACTGTGTGTATTATCCTGTACTGTGACATCACTGTGTGTATTATCTCTCTACTGTGACATCACTGTGTGTATTATCTCTGTACTGTGACATCACTGTGTGTATTATCTCACTACTGTGACATCACTGTGTGTATTATCTCAGTACTGTGACATCACTGTGTGTATTATCTCTCTACTGTGACATCACTGTGTGTATTATCTCTGTACTGTGACATCACTGTGTGTATTATCTCTGTACTGTGACATCACTGTGTGTATTATCCTGTACTGTGACATCACTGTGTATTATCCTGTACTTTGACATCACTGTGTGTATTATCCCTGTACTGTGACATCACTGTGTGTATTATCCTGTACTGTGACATCACTGTGTGTATTATCTCTGTACTGTGACATCACTGTGGGTATTATCTCTGTACTGTGACATCACTGTGTGTATTATCCTGTACTGTGACATCACTGTGTGTATTATCCTGTACTGTGACATCACTGTATGTATTATCCTGTACTGTGACATCACTGTGTGTATTATCTCTGTACTGTGACATCACTGTGTGTATTATCTCTGTACTGTGACATCACTGTGTGTATTATCCTGTACTGTGACATCACTGTGTATTATCCTGTACTGTGACATCACTGTGTGTATTATCTCTGTACTGTGACATCACTGTGTGTATTATCCTGTACTGTGACATCACTGTGTGTATTATCCTGTACTGTGACATCACTGTGTGTATTATCCTGTACTGTGACATCACTGTGTGTATTATCTCTGTACTGTGACATCACTGTGTGTATTATCTCTGTACTGTGACATCACTGTGTGTATTATCTCTGTACTGTGACATCACTGTGTGTATTATCCTGTACTGTGACATCACTGTGTGTATTATCTCTGTACTGTGACATCACTGTGTGTATTATCTCTGTACTGTGACATCACTGTGTGTATTATCTCTGTACTTTGACATCACTGTGTGTATTATCTCTGTACTGTGACATCACTGTGTGTATTATCCTGTACTGTGACATCACTGTGTGTATTATCTCTGTACTGTGACATCACTGTGTGTATTATCCTGTACTGTGACATCACTGTGTGTATTATCCTGTACTGTGACATCACTGTATGTATTATCCTGTACTGTGACATCACTGTGTGTATTATCTCTGTACTGTGACATCACTGTGTGTATTATCTCTGTACTGTGACATCACTGTGTGTATTATCCTGTACTGTGACATCACTGTGTATTATCCTGTACTGTGACATCACTGTGTGTATTATCTCTGTACTGTGACATCACTGTGTGTATTATCCTGTACTGTGACATCACTGTGTGTATTATCCTGTACTGTGACATCACTGTGTGTATTATCCTGTACTGTGACATCACTGTGTGTATTATCTCTGTACTGTGACATCACTGTGTGTATTATCTCTGTACTGTGACATCACTGTGTGTATTATCTCTGTACTGTGACATCACTGTGTGTATTATCCTGTACTGTGACATCACTGTGTGTATTATCTCTGTACTGTGACATCACTGTGTGTATTATCTCTGTACTTTGACATCACTGTGTGTATTATCTCTGTACTGTGACATCACTGTGTGTATTATCCTGTACTGTGACATCACTGTGTGTATTATCCTGTACTGTGACATCATTGTGTATTATCCTGTACTGTGACATCACTCTGTGTATTATCTCTGTACTGTGACATCACTGTGTGTATTATCCTGTACTGTGACATCATTGTGTATTATACTGTACTGTGACATCACTGTGTGTATTATCCCTGTACTGTGACATCACTGTGTGTATTATCCTGGTCTGTGACATCACTGTGTGTATTATCTCTGTACTGTGACATCACGTGTATATTATCTCTGTACTGTGACATCACTGTGTGTATTATCCTGTACTGTGAAATCACTGTGTGTATTATCCTGTACTGTGACATCACTGTGTGTATTATCTCTGTACTGTGACATCACTGTGTGTATTATCTCTGTACTGTGACATCACTGTTTGTATTATCCTGTACTGTGACATCACTGTGTGTATTATCCTGTACTGTGACATCACTGTGTGTATTATCTCTGTACTGTGACATCACTGTGTATTATCCTGTACTGTGACATCACTGTGTGTATATCTCTGTACTGTGACATCACTGTGTGTATTTCCTGTACTGTGACATCACTGTGTGTATTATCCTGTACTGTGACATCACTGTGTGTATTATCCTGTACTGTGACATCACTGGTGTGTATTATCCTGTACTGTGACATCACTGTGTGTATTATCCCTGTACTGTGACATCACTGGTGGTGTATTATCTCTGTACTTGTGACATCACTGTGTGTATTATCTCTGTACTGTGACATCACTGTGTATTATCCCTGTACTGTGACATCACTGTGTTTATTATCCTGTACTGTGACATCACTGTGTGTATTATCCTGTACTGTGACATCACTGTGTGTATTATCCTGTACTGTGACATCACTGTGTGTATTATCCTGTACTGTGACATCACTGTGTGTATTATCCCTGTACTGTGACATCACTGTGTGTATTATCCTGTACTGTGACATCACTGTGTGTATTATCCTGCACTGTGACATCACTGTGTGTATTACCCTGTACTGTGACATCACTGTGTGTATTACCCTGTACTGTGACATCACTGTGCGTATTATCCCTGTACTGTGACATCACTGTGTGTATTATCCTGTACTGTGACATCACTGTGTGTATTACCCTGTACTGTGACATCACTGTGTGTATTATCTCTGTACTGTGACATCACTGTGTGTATTATCCCTGTACTGTGACATCACTGTGTGTATTATCTCTGTACTGTGACATCACTGTGTGTATTATCTCTGTACTGTGACATCACTGTGTGTATTAGCTCTGTACTGTGACATCAGTGTGTATTATCCCTGTACTGTGACATCACTGTGTGTATTATCCCTGTACTGTGACATCACTGTGTGTATTATCTCTGTACTGTGACATCACTGTGTGTATTATCCTGTACTGTGACATCACTGTGTGTATTATCCTGTACTGTGACGTCACTGTGTGTATTATCCTGTACTGTGACATCACTGTGTGTATTATCCTGTACTGTGACATCACTGTGTGTATTATCTCTGTACTGTGACATCACTGTGTGTATTATCCTGTACTGTGACATCACTGTGTGTATTATCTCTGTACTGTGACATCACTGTGTGTATTATCCTGTACTGTGACATCACTGTGTGTATTATCCTGTACTGTGACGTCACTGTGTGTATTATCCTGTACTGTGACATCACTGTGTGTATTATCCTGTACTGTGACATCACTGTGTGTATTATCTCTGTACTGTGACATCACTGTGTGTATTATCTCTGTACTGTGACATCACTGTGTGTATTATCCTGTACTGTGACATCACTGTGTGTATTATCTCTGTACTGTGACATCACTGTGTGTATTATCTCTGTACTGTGACATCACTGACTGTGTGTATTTTCTCTGTACTGTGACATCACTGTGTGTATTATCCTGTACTGTGACATCACTGTGTGTATTATCCCTGTTCTGTGACATCACTGTGTGTATTATCCTGTACTGTGACATCACTGTGTGTATTATCTCTGTACTGTGACATCACTGTGTGTATTATCCCTGTACTGTGACATCACTGTGTGTATTATCCCTGTACTGTGACATCACTGTGTGTATTATCTCTGTACTGTGACATCACTGTGTGTATTATCCCTGTACTGTGACATCACTGTGTGTATTATCCTGTACTGTGACATCACTGTGTGTATTATCTCTGTACTGTGACATCACTGTGTGTATTATCTCTGTACTGTGACATCACTGTGTGTATTATCCTGTACTGTGACATCACTGTGTGTATTATCTCTCTACTGTGACATCACTGTGTGTATTATCTCTGTACTGTGACATCACTGTGTGTATTATCTCTCTACTGTGACATCACTGTGTGTATTATCTCTGTACTGTGACATCACTGTGTGTATTATCTCTGTACTGTGACATCACTGTGTGTATTATCTCTGTACTGTGACATAACTGTGTGTATTTTCTCTGTACTGTGACATCACTGTGTGTATTATCCTGTACTGTGACATCACTGTGTGTATTATCCCTGTTCTGTGACATCACTGTGTGTATTATCCTGTACTTTGACATCACTGTGTGTATTATCTCTGTACTGTGACATCACTGTGTGTATTATCCCTGTACTGTGACATCACTGTGTGTATTATCCCTGTACTGTGACATCACTGTGTGTATAATCTCTGTACTGTGACATCACTGTGTGTATTATCCCTGTACTGTGACATCACTGTGTGTATTATCCTGTACTGTGACATCACTGTGTGTATTATCCTGTACTGTGACATCACTGTGTGTATTATCTCTGTACTGTGACATCACTGTGTGTATTATCTCTGTACTATGACATCACTGTGTGTATTATCCTGTACTGTGACATCACTGTGTGTATTATCTCTCTACTGTGACATCACTGTGTGTATTATCTCTGTACTGTGACATCACTGTGTGTATTATCTCACTACTGTGACATCACTGTGTGTATTATCTCAGTACTGTGACATCACTGTGTGTATTATCTCTCTACTGTGACATCACTGTGTGTATTATCTCTGTACTGTGACATCACTGTGTGTATTATCTCTGTACTGTGACATCACTGTGTGTATTATCCTGTACTGTGACATCACTGTGTATTATCCTGTACTTTGACATCACTGTGTGTATTATCCCTGTACTGTGACATCACTGTGTGTATTATCCTGTACTGTGACATCACTGTGTGTATTATCTCTGTACTGTGACATCACTGTGGGTATTATCTCTGTACTGTGACATCACTGTGTGTATTATCCTGTACTGTGACATCACTGTGTGTATTATCCTGTACTGTGACATCACTGTATGTATTATCCTGTACTGTGACATCACTGTGTGTATTATCTCTGTACTGTGACATCACTGTGTGTATTATCTCTGTACTGTGACATCACTGTGTGTATTATCCTGTACTGTGACATCACTGTGTAATTATCCTGTACTGTGACATCACTGTGTGTATTATCTCTGTACTGTGACATCACTGTGTGTATTATCCTGTACTGTGACATCACTGTGTGTATTATCCTGTACTGTGACATCACTGTGTGTATTATCCTGTACTGTGACATCACTGTGTGTATTATCTCTGTACTGTGACATCACTGTGTGTATTATCTCTGTACTGTGACATCACTGTGTGTATTATCTCTGTACTGTGACATCACTGTGTGTATTATCCTGTACTGTGACATCACTGTGTGTATTATCTCTGTACTGTGACATCACTGTGTGTATTATCTCTGTACTGTGACATCACTGTGTGTATTATCTCTGTACTTTGACATCACTGTGTGTATTATCTCTGTACTGTGACATCACTGTGTGTATTATCCTGTACTGTGACATCACTGTGTGTATTATCTCTGTACTGTGACATCACTGTGTGTATTATCCTGTACTGTGACATCATTGTGTATTATCCTGTACTGTGACATCACTCTGTGTATTATCTCTGTACTGTGACATCACTGTGTGTATTATCCTGTACTGTGACATCATTGTGTATTATACTGTACTGTGACATCACTGTGTGTATTATCCCTGTACTGTGACATCACTGTGTGTATTATCCTGTACTGTGACATCACTGTGTGTATTATCTCTGTACTGTGACATCACTGTGTATATTATCTCTGTACTGTGACATCACTGTGTGTATTATCCTGTACTGTGACATCACTGTGTGTATTATCCCTGTACTGTGACATCACTGTGTGTATTATCTCTGTACTGTGACATCACTGTGTGTATTATCTCTGTACTGTGACATCACTGTTTGTATTATCCTGTACTGTGACATCACTGTGTGTATTATCCTGTACTGTGACATCACTGTGTGTATTATCTCTGTACTGTGACATCACTGTGTATTATCCTGTACTGTGACATCACTGTGTGTATTATCTCTGTACTGTGACATCACTGTGTGTATTATCCTGTACTGTGACATCACTGTGTGTATTATCCTGTACTGTGACATCACTGTGTGTATTATCCTGTACTGTGACATCACTGTGTGTATTATCCCTGTACTGTGACATCACTGTGTGTATTATCTCTGTACTGTGACATCACTGTGTGTATTATCTCTGTACTGTGACATCACTGTGTGTATTATCCCTGTACTGTGACATCACTGTGTTTATTATCCCTGTACTGTGACATCACTGTGTGTATTATCCCTGTACTGTGACATCACTGTGTGTATTATCCTGTACTGTGACATCACTGTGTGTATTATCCTGTACTGTGACATCACTGTGTGTATTATCCCTGTACTGTGACATCACTGTGTGTATTATCCTGTACTGTGACATCACTGTGTGTATTATCCTGCACTGTGACATCACTGTGTGTATTACCCTGTACTGTGACATCACTGTGTGTATTACCCTGTACTGTGACATCACTGTGCGTATTATCCCTGTACTGTGACATCACTGTGTGTATTATCCTGTACTGTGACATCACTGTGTGTATTACCCTGTACTGTGACATCACTGTGTGTATTATCTCTGTACTGTGACATCACTGTGTGTATTATCCCTGTACTGTGACATCACTGTGTGTATTATCTCTGTAACTGTGACATCACTGTGTGTATTATCTCTGTACTGTGACATCACTGTGTGTATTAGCTCTGTACTGTGACATCAGTGTGTATTATCCCTGTACTGTGACATCACTGTGTGTATTATCCCTGTACTGTGACATCACTGTGTGTATTATCTCTGTACTGTGACATCACTGTGTGTATTATCCTGTACTGTGACATCACTGTGTGTATTATCCTGTACTGTGACGTCACTGTGTGTATTATCCTGTACTGTGACATCACTGTGTGTATTATCCTGTACTGTGACATCACTGTGTGTATTATCTCTGTACTGTGACATCACTGTGTGTATTATCCTGTACTGTGACATCACTGTGTGTATTATCTCTGTACTGTGACATCACTGTGTGTATTATCCTGTACTGTGACATCACTGTGTGTATTATCCTGTACTGTGACGTCACTGTGTGTATTATCCTGTACTGTGACATCACTGTGTGTATTATCCTGTACTGTGACATCACTGTGTGTATTATCTCTGTACTGTGACATCACTGTGTGTATTATCTCTGTACTGTGACATCACTGTGTGTATTATCCTGTACTGTGACATCACTGTGTGTATTATCTCTGTACTGTGACATCACTGTGTGTATTATCTCTGTACTGTGACATCACTGTGTGTATTTTCTCTGTACTGTGACATCACTGTGTGTATTATCCTGTACTGTGACATCACTGTGTGTATTATCCCTGTTCTGTGACATCACTGTGTGTATTATCCTGTACTGTGACATCACTGTGTGTATTATCTCTGTACTGTGACATCACTGTGTGTATTATCCCTGTACTGTGACATCACTGTGTGTATTATCCCTGTACTGTGACATCACTGTGTGTATTATCTCTGTACTGTGACATCACTGTGTGTATTATCCCTGTACTGTGACATCACTGTGTGTATTATCCTGTACTGTGACATCACTGTGTGTATTATCTCTGTACTGTGACATCACTGTGTGTATTATCTCTGTACTGTGACATCACTGTGTGTATTATCCTGTACTGTGACATCACTGTGTGTATTATCTCTCTACTGTGACATCACTGTGTGTATTATCTCTGTACTGTGACATCACTGTGTGTATTATCTCTCTACTGTGACATCACTGTGTGTATTATCTCTGTACTGTGACATCACTGTGTGTATTATCTCTCTACTGTGACATCACTGTGTGTATTATCCTGTACTGTGACATCACTGTGTGTATTATCTCTGTACTGTGACATCACTGTGTGTATTATCTCTGTACTGTGACATCACTGTGTGTATTATCCTGCACTGTGACATCACTGTGTATTATCCTGTACTGTGACATCACTGTGTGTATTATCCCTGTACTGTGACATCACTGTGTGTATTATCCTGTACTGTGACATCACTGTGTGTATTATCTCTGTACTGTGACATCACTGTGGGTATTATCTCTGTACTGTGACATCACTGTGTGTATTATCCTGTACTGTGACATCACTGTGTGTATTATCCTGTACTGTGACATCACTGTATGTATTATCCTGTACTGTGACATCACTGTGTGTATTATCTCTGTACTGTGACATCACTGTGTGTATTATCTCTGTACTGTGACATCACTGTGTGTATTATCCTGTACTGTGACATCACTGTGTATTATCCTGTACTGTGACATCACTGTGTGTATTATCTCTGTACTGTGACATCACTGTGTGTATTATCCTGTACTGTGACATCACTGTGTGTATTATCCTGTACTGTGACATCACTGTGTGTATTATCCTGTACTGTGACATCACTGTGTGTATTATCCTGTACTGTGACATCACTGTGTGTATTATCTCTGTAATGTGACATCACTGTGTGTATTATCCCTGTACTGTGACATCACTGTGTGTATTATCTCTGTACTGTGACATCACTGTGTGTATTATCTCTGTACTGTGACATCACTGTGTGTATTATCTCTGTACTGTGACATCACTGTGTGTATTATCTCTGTACTGTGACATCACTGTGTGTATTATCCTGTACTGTGACATCACTGTGTGTATTATCTCTGTACTGTGACATCACTGTGTGTATTATCCTGTACTGTGACATCATTGTGTATTATCCTGTACTGTGACATCACTGTGTGTATTATCTCTGTACTGTGACATCACTGTGTGTATTATCCTGTACTGTGACATCACTGTGTGTATTATCTCTGTACTGTGACATCACTGTGTGTATTATCCTGTACTGTGACATCATTGTGTATTATCCTGTACTGTGACATCACTGTGTGTATTATCTCTGTACTGTGACATCACTGTGTGTATTATCCCTGTACTGTGACATCACTGTGTGTGTATTATCCTGTACTGTGACATCACTGTGTGTATTATCTCTGTACTGTGACATCACTGTGTATATTATCTCTGTACTGTGACATCACTGTGTGTATTATCCTGTACTGTGACATCACTGTGTGTATTATCCTGTACTGTGACATCACTGTGTGTATTATCCTGTACTGTGACATCACTGTGTGTATTATCTCTGTACTGTGACATCACTGTGCATTATCCTGTACTGTGACATCACTGTGTGTATTATCTCTGTACTGTGACATCACTGTGTGTATTATCTCTGTACTGTGACATCACTGTGTGTATTATCTCTGTACTGTGACATCACTGTGTGTATTATCCTGTACTGTGACATCACTGTGTGTATTATCCTGTACTGTGACATCACTGTGTGTATTATCTCTGTACTGTGACATCACTGTGTGTATTATCTCTGTACTGTGACATCACTGTGTGTATTATCTCTGTACTGTGACATCACTGTGTGTATTATCTCTGTACTGTGACATCACTGTGTGTATTATCCCTGTACTGTGACATCACTGTGTGTATTATCCCTGTACTGTGACATCACTGTGTGTATTATCTCTGTACTGTGACATCACTGTGTGTATTATCTCTGTACTGTGACATCACTGTGTGTATTATCCTGTACTGTGACATCACTGTGTGTATTATCTCTGTACTGTGACATCACTGTGTTTATTATCCCTGTACTGTGACATCACTGTGTGTATTATCTCTGTACTGTGACATCACTGTGTGTATTATCCTGTACTGTGACATCACTGTGTGTATTATCCCTGTACTGTGACATCACTGTGTGTATTATCCCTGTACTGTGACATCACTGTGTGTATTATCTCTGTACTGTGACATCACTGTGTGTATTATCTCTGTACTGTGACATCACTGTGTGTATTATCCTGTACTGTGACATCACTGTGTGTATTATCTCTGTACTGTGACATCACTGTGTTTATTATCCCTGTACTGTGACATCACTGTGTCTATTATCCTGTACTGTGACATCACTGTGTGTATTATCCTGTACTGTGACATCACTGTGTGTATTATCCTGTACTGTGACATCACTGTGTGTATTATCCTGCAACTGTGACATCACTGTGTGTATTACCCTGTACTGTGACATCACTGTGTGTATTACCCTGTACTGTGACATCACTGTGCGTATTATCCCTGTACTGTGACATCACTGTGTGTATTATCCTGTACTGTGACATCACTGTGTGTATTACCCTGTACTGTGACATCACTGTGTGTATTATCTCTGTACTGTGACATCACTGTGTGTATTATCCCTGTACTGTGACATCACTGTGTGTATTATCTCTGTACTGTGACATCACTGTGTGTATTATCTCTGTACTGTGACATCACTGTGTGTATTAGCTCTGTACTGTGACATCAGTGTGTATTATCCCTGTACTGTGACATCACTGTGTGTATTATCCCTGTACTGTGACATCACTGTGTGTATTATCTCTGTACTGTGACATCACTGTGTGTATTATCCTGTACTGTGACATCACTGTGTGTATTATCCTGTACTGTGACGTCACTGTGTGTATTATCCTGTACTGTGACATCACTGTGTGTATTATCCTGTACTGTGACATCACTGTGTGTATTATCTCTGTACTGTGACATCACTGTGTGTATTATCCTGTACTGTGACATCACTGTGTGTATTATCTCTGTACTGTGACATCACTGTGTGTATTATCCTGTACTGTGACATCACTGTGTGTATTATCCTGTACTGTGACGTCACTGTGTGTATTATCCTGTACTGTGACATCACTGTGTGTATTATCCTGTACTGTGACATCACTGTGTGTATTATCTCTGTACTGTGACATCACTGTGTGTATTATCCTGTACTGTGACATCACTGTATGTATTATCCTGTACTGTGACATCACTGTGTGTATTATCCTGTACTGTGACATCACTGTGTGTATTATCCTGTACTGTGACATCACTGTGTGTATTATCTCTGTACTGTGACATCACTGTGTGTATTATCCTGTACTGTGACATCACTGTGTGTATTATCCTGTACTGTGACATCACTGTATGTATTATCCTGTACTGTGACATCACTGTGTGTATTATCCTGTACTGTGACATCACTGTGTGTATTATCCTGTACTGTGACATCACTGTGTGTATTATCTCTGTACTGTGGACATCACTGTGTGTATATCTCTGTACTGTGACATCACTGTGTGTATTATCCTGTACTGTGACATCACTGTGTGTATTATCCTGTACTGTGACATCACTGTGTGTATTATCCTGTACTTTGACATCACTGTGTGTATTATCTCTGTACTGTGACATCACTGTGTGTATTATCTCTGTACTGTGACATCACTGTGTGTATTATCCTGTACTGTGACATCACTGTGTGTATTATCCTGTACTGTGACATCACTGTGTGTATTATCCTGTACTGTGACATCACTGTGTGTATTATCCTGTACTGTGACATCACTGTGTGTATTAGCTCTGTACTGTGACATCACTGTGTGTATTATCCTGTACTGTGACATCACTGTGTGTATTATCCTGTACTGTGACATCACTGTGTGTATTTGCTCTGTACTGTGACATCACTGTGTGTATTATCCTGTACTGTGACATCACTGTGTGTATTATCTCTGTACTGTGACATCACTGTGTGTATTATCCTGTACTGTGACATCACTGTGTGTATTATCCTGTACTGTGACATCACTGTGTGTATTATCCTGTACTGTGACATCACTGTGTGTATTAGCTCTGTACTGTGACATCACTGTGTGTATTATCCTGTACTGTGACATCACTGTGTGTATTATCCTGTACTGTGACATCATCTTACGTTCATTGTTACATAATGATCATGTGCAGAACAAGAACTTGTAGAGATTTTTTCTTTGTTTTATGTTTTTTCTCTTTCTGCAGCAGTTGTTATACATAAGACGTGATGAGCAGGTCGGTCTTCATAGACAACAATCAGGATCCTGGTGCCCTTATTAAATTGTTCCTAGAAGTGCTTTCTGCTTTTCTATATTTCCATCCATGTTCTATATAAATCCTATAGTGAATAATCGCTCTTTTGTAACCTTCATATTTATTCATGGGAGTTGTTTTTGTTGAGCACAAGAGAAGCACTTTAGAGGAACCTTCTTCATTCGGTGTCAAGCGCTGAGTCTCCTCCATAAAAGCATGAAAGATATTGTAACAATGTAACAAGTAGACGATAAAGCAATAAATGGAAGCTACTATGTAAAATACACTAACGTATGGTGTAGTATTATACTATGTGTGTATAGGGATCAATGCAGAGACTGTGTCAGCAAAATCAACTTATTTCTCGGTCTTTGCTTTGTGCACCTTTTACATCTCACTGGACAATTCGGGAAAAAAGTGGGCGGTTCTAAGTGTGGTCATAAAATGTAGATTTGGGTTCATTCCATCCACATATAAGCTTCCGCCTGACATTCTGGCCCTTTTATCTTCTGAAGATGGAAATCTGCTGTCAAAAACATCGACACAAAGTTTTATCTTTCATTGCAGAATATAAATATATATCAGAGGAGATAACGGACCGTGGAAAAGTTACTGCGAGAACCGAAAAATATAAAACAAAACGAAAGACATTTAGACCCTCAATCGAGCGACTTTCACTTGTCAGCAGTCGCCGTTCGCTGTTGATATAAATGCAATCCCTCTAATTCTCCCAATTTGTACGTTTCACCTGAAGACTACAATAAGGAGAAGCGCTGACACTTTGATTTTCTGCCTGACTAGAGACTTCAATGGCTGTCATTTAGGAGGTAAAGCAAAAGATACAAGACGGTGTATAGTGTTATTATATACAGCTGCAGCGCTTTATACTACAATGTATCACACGGGGGTGCGGGTTTATGTGTCTGGTTTATATGGAGCAGTAATGAATAATGTATTATATAAGGAGACTCTTAGGGTAAAGCACCAATGAATATGGAGGTCCGGCATCAGTGTACCTGCACCATGTGCATAGGCTCGGGCTACATGTGACATGTATCACATAGACAAATTGCATGTAGTAATTGTGTTTTTTGCAACCGGGGACTGAGTAGCTAAAAATCCAACACTTGAATTCTACAAGACTCATCTGCAGTCAGTCCTCGGAACCTGGAATGACAAGGAGGTCCCCAAAACAACGTGACCCTATGAAGTTCTCTCTTTCTACAGACTACCATGTCATTGTGGCTGTGCATAGAGATACAATGGAGATGTCACAATAGTAAAGCAAATATCCATTTGTATCTCTGCACTTCTCCTTGGCAGGTCCGCCAGTTCTCATCATCAATGACATTACAGGAATCTTTCGAGGAAAACTATCTTGCAATTGTGACTTAAAAGAACCGTGGCACCTGTAAGAAGAGGTAAAGGTAAGTGATGTCATCTCCTGAAAATACGGTAACACCCTATCAAGAAGACGCAGAATTCCACCATTGATATTGTAAATGCAGTTTGTAATCCTGAGGACGGGGAATGGACGCTTCCGATTGAGATCCATAGATCTAATATTTTAAGGAAAATGTTAGCCATGTATTATAAATATGTGATGTCAGCGAGCTGTCTGCAGCCAATAAAGCATATTGGCGTGTTTTACCCAAATCCTGCTGACTCAGGTACCTGGACGCCAGGGCTCTTCTGTATTAGTGAGGAGCAAACATTTTGGCCATTAGACAGAGACTGTACGAGACGGGGCCGGCAAAAACAGCAATGAATCTTATTGATATGCAAAGCACAAGGAGTCTGAGTCTAGGACAAGGTTCTGCCTCTGAGTTTGTGACCTCCGCCCCTGCAGATACGTGTTATTACCTCCCCTCCTGCCGGATATAGTGAGATATACGGGATTTGTCAGCAGCATTTCTAAAAACAACAAGGTTTTGTGATACTTTATAATGCGATATACAAGGAATCCTATTAGTGGCTATTAGAGGGGGCAAACTCTGTGAGATGTTTCACAAATATTCATGAGGGCAAATATTCTGCATTGTCTTCAGATCTATGAGTATAGCATCTATAGGTCCGGGGGAGGCGAGTCCAAGGATACTGAGTGCCCCATATTAGACAGTGCAGGACCTGGGGACAGTATACAGTGTATATCTGCAGAAGTTATACTGTATGGGACTGGGGGACATTAAACAATATGGAACCTGGTGACATTATACTGTGTATACCTGCAAATGTTATACAATGTGATACCTAGAGACATTATACAGTGTGGCACTTGGAGATAATATACAGTGTGGAACATGGGGACCTTATACAATATGGGACCTGGGGTGGTTAAAATTTGTGGGACTAGGGATCATTATACAATATGGGACTTGAGGACATTATACTGTAGATATCTGCAGACTTTATATTGTGTTGGACCAGGGTAGATTATAAAATATAGGACCTGGGGTAATTAAACTGTGAGGAGTTTGAGGGGCATTTTACTATTTGGGACCAGGAGACATTATACTATGTATAACTACAGAGATTATACTGTGTTAGACCTGGGGACATTATACAGTACGGGTCCTGGGGTCATTTTACAGTTTTCACCCCATAACATTGTTCACAAATGGGAACCTTCCTCCCATAAATCCTGTATCTAAGATTCTGAGAAATCTCACCTCCTCCCTGCTCCTCTCGATCAACTCAACATGACCTAATAAAGAGTCTTCTGATCTGTTTATAGATTTTTACAGGTTTTTGGTTCAGTGGTTAGCACTGCAGCCTTGCAGAGCTGGAGCCCTGGGTTCGAATCCTGCCAAGGGCAACTTTGTATGTTCTCCTTGTGTTTGGTGAGTTCCTTCCCACACTCCAGAGACATACTGATAGGGAACGTAGACTGTGAGCCCTATATGGGACAGTGACTATCAATGTCTGTAAAGCGCTGCGGCATATGATGGCGCTATACAAGTAACAATAATAAATCAAATAAATCATTGTGCAGCCCAATAAATATCTGAGCCCTGAGCATTATAATATGGTCATCACTTGTGACATCTTCTTGGCTCTTGTGTAGGACGTTTAGTTCTTCCTTGTGTTACATGCAGCAGCCATAGTGACTATGAGGAGACATCGGCCTTCCTTTTTCTGACACGGCGCCCCGGTGAGCTTCGCTTCTGGATCGGAGCCATTAGTATTGCATCATATTGCTGATTCAGCCGCTCCATGGAAATGATTATTACTCATAGAGTGGATGTAGGTTATGTAGGATCTATTAATAGGGACCTAGGGGATACTTAACCTTTGCAAGCAAAATACCCTTTATCTGATGGATTTTATTAAAAACAGTTTCCTTTTCTTGTATTCCGCCAGTCTACGAATAATTCCTCAATGTTTGATTTGTCACAGGAACCTTTACCCTTATTTGTTCCCCCATTGAGGTCTGAAATATCTTTAGCTTCTCTCCTATGATGTTATACGCGATATGTCAGGCCATGTAACCGATACTAAAGTACCGCAAAGACAAAACAGTTACTTCTAACAATCCGGTTTGTATTTCATCGACAGTCTCTCCTGAACCCGCAGTCACTCAGCTTGAGACTGTAGATAGGACGGGACGAGAGAGAACGGAGTGACTGCAATAGAAGCAAACGAGAAATTACAGCGAATGTAAAGCAGATGGATAACTGGAGCGAGAGGGCCTCGGATTTGGGAGGGGTAATTGTAACCTAATTATAGGGAGGTTTATGTATTGCAATACCTGGAGGATTCCTCCTCGTACACCAGATCAATAGACTAATAAAAGGAGAAGCGCACGACATACTGGGATTTCTGCAGGTTGGCTACAAAGAACAAATATCGGATTTAGGATTTTTTTTTTCCTTTAGATTGCACACAAGGAGCGGCAAGTCTTAAACCCACAAGATGCCGAAAAATAATAGAAATAAAAAAAAATAGAAAAAAAAATAGATTAGTTCTTGGACTGGAGAAACATCGAAGGACCCTCTAAAAAAGAATTTAGAAATTCAGGAATAATTACATGGAAAGTCTCAGGTATTCCATCTGACTTCTGTAATTAGATGTAATTATGCAGAAGAGGAATAAGGAAATCGTTCCTTAGAAATGTTCTAGTTACTTATTGTTACTTTATATTCTAGAGATCAGGAAAGAAAGGTCTTAGAAATAGCAACAAAGCCAGCATATCACCCCAGCCCTGCAGATAGATAGGTTACTGTCACCAGAACCAGCATATCACCCCAGCCCTGCAGATAGATAGGTTACTGTCACCAGAACCAGTATATCACCCCAGCCCTGCAGATAGATAGGTTACTGTCACCAGACCCAGCATATCACCCCAGCCCTACAGATAGATAGGTTACTGTCACCAGAACCAGTATATCACCCCAGCCCTGCAGATAGATAGGTTACTGTCACCAGAACCAGCATATCACCCCAGCCCTGCAGATAGATAGGTTACTGTCACCAGAACCAGCATATCACCCCAGCCCTGCAGATAGATAGGTTACTGTCACCAGACCCAGCATATCACTCCAGCCCTGCAGATAGATAGGTTACTGTCACCAGACCCAGCATATCACCCCAGCCCTGCAGATAGATAGGTTACTGTCACCAGAACCAGCATATCACCCCAGCCCTGCAGATAGATAGGTTACTGTCACCAGAACCAGCATATCACCCCAGCCCTGCAGATAGATGGGTTACTGTCACCAGAACCAGCATATCACCCCAGCCCTGCAGATAGATAGGTTACTGCCACCAGAACCAGTATATCACCCCAGCCCTGCAAATAGATAAGTTACTGTCACCAGAACCAGCATATCACCCCAGCCCTGCAGATAGATAGGTTACTGTCACCAGAGCCAGCATATCACCCCAGCCCTGCAGATAGATAGGTTACTGTCACCAGAACCAGCATATCACCCCCAGCCCTGCAGATAGATAGGTTACTGTCACCAGAACCAGCATATCACCCCAGCCCTGCAGATAGATAGGTTACTGTCACCAGACCCAGCATATCACCCCAGCCCTGCAGATAGATAGGTTACTGTCACCAGAACCAGCATATCACCCCAGCCCTGCAGATAGATAGGTTACTGTCACCAGACCCAGCATATCACCCCAGCCCTGCAGATAGATAGGTTACTGTCACCAGAACCAGCATATCACCCCAGCCCTGCAGATAGATAGGTTACTGTCACCAGACCCAGCATATCACCCCAGCCCTGCAAATAGATAAGTTACTGTCACCAGAACCAGCATATCACCCCAGCCCTGCAGATAGATAGGTTACTGTCACCAGAGCCAGCATATCACCCCAGCCCTGCAGATAGATAGGTTACTGTCACCAGACCCAGCATATCACCCCCAGCCCTGCAGATAGATAGGTTACTGTCACCAGAGCCAGCATATCACCCCAGCCCTGCAGATAGATAGGTTACTGTCACCAGACCCAGCATATCACCCCAGCCCTGCAGATAGATAAGTTACTGTCACCAGAACCAGCATATCACCCCCAGCCCTGCAGATAGATAGGTTACTGTCACCAGAACCAGCATATCACCCCAGCCCTGCAGATAGATAGGTTACTGTCACCAGACCCAGCATATCACCCAGCCCTGCAGATAGATAGGTTACTGTCACCAGAACCAGCATATCACCCCAGCCCTGCAGATAGATAGGTTACTGTCACCAGAACCAGCATATCACCCCAGCCCTGCAGATAGATAGGTTACTGTCACCAGACCCAGCATATCACCCCAGCCCTGCAGATAGATAGGTTACTGTCACCAGAACCAGCATATCACCCCAGCCCTGCAGATAGATAGGTTACTGTCACCAGACCCAGTATATCACCCCAGCCCTGCAGATAGATAGGTTAGTGTCACCAGACCCAGCATATCACCCCAGCCCTGCAGATAGATAGGTTACTGTCACCAGAACCAGCATATCACCCCAGTCCTGCAGATAGATAGGTTACTGTCACCAGAACCAGTATATCACCCCAGCCCTGCAGATAGATAGGTTAGTGTCACCAGACCCAGCATATCACCCCAGCCCTGCAGATAGATAGGTTAGTGTCACCAGACCCAGCATATCACCCCAGCCCTGCAGATAGATAGGTTACTGTCACCAGAACCAGCATATCACCCCAGCCCTGCAGATAGATAGGTTACTGTCACCAGAACCAGCATATCACCCCAGCCCTGCAGATAGATAGGTTACTGTCACCAGAACCAGCATATCACCCCAGCCCTGCAGATAGATAGGTTACTGTCACCAGAACCAGCATATCACCCCAGCCCTGCAGATAGATAGGTTACTGTCACCAGACCCCAGCATATCACCCCAGCCCTGCAGATAGATAGGTTACTGTCACCAGAACCAGCATATCACCCCAGCCCTGCAGATAGAGAGGTTACTGTCACCAGAACCAGCATATCACCCCAGCCCTGCAGATAGATAGGTTACTGTCACCAGACCCCAGCATATCACCCCAGCCCTGCAGATAGATAGGTTACTGTCACCAGACCCAGCATATCACACCAGCCCTGCAGATAGATAGGTTACTGTCACCAGAACCAGCATATCACCCAGTCCTGCAGATAGATAGGTTACTGTCACCAGAACCAGCATATCACCCAGTCCTGCAGATAGGTTACTGTCACAGAACCAGCATATCACCCCAGCCCTGCAGATAGATAGGTTACTGTCACCAGAACCAGCATATCACCCCAGGCCTGCAGGAGTATAATAGTCCATGGGTCTCATCTTCCCTTCATTTGGTGGCAAGTGGACCCCATATTGGGCAGCGATCTCCACAGTGACCTCCTCTTCTCCCAGTAGGATGTAGAGTTTCCTCTTCTCGTCTGGGATGTGGGCAGAGAGTCTTTGGTAGTAGACGGCCCTCACAGCTGAGTATTTTGTGCAGTATAGTAGGAAGTGGGTCTCGTCTTCTAGGGTCCCCTGGGCACAGTGTTGGCACAGTCTGTTCTCTCGTGGCTTGTATGTCTGCCTGTGCTACTCCGTTTCTGTCCGATTCTGTACTGGCTCAGGGTCTGTCTGTTTGGAGTGGGGTATGTTTTCAGGTAGGTGGCCATGGTGTAGTCCCTTTACAGTGATTGGTACACGATGAGTTTCTTGGAGTTACTTATTTCATTTCTCCATTCTTCGATGTGCTGCTCTTTGCTTTTCTCTATGCCCCCCCCCCCTCCTTTATTTGGGCCTTGTTCGTTGCCTGTTGGTGATTTTGGTTTGGCGGTTGGATGTCATTTGTTAGGAGGGTGCCGGGTTTGTTCAGGGCTCTGTGGCTTAGCCACAGGTAATACAAGTAGCCGAGGGGAGGAGGACACGTATCTGACAAGGATGAGTATGGAGGCGCCCACAGCCATCAGCATTACATCCATTGCCTTTGCTTAAACACATGAGAGCCAGAATGTCTTTCCATTATCCAGTTACATTTGTAACCCTCAGTATCAGGTTCTAATACCTAATTTAGTTCCAGGCACCAACATGAAACCCTCTTGTATCTTGTTGTGGTCGGTATAATTTTATCAAGCTGTGAATTTCATCTGCTTTGCATTGAGCAGGCTTGAATTACTGACTGTAATAGGAAGCTCAATGACTCATTACTGTGATGTGCGGAGAGAAGCTCTAATAACATTGCTGACATTACCTTCAGTTAACAAGGAAGAAAATCTTTGCACCATTTCTGTGGATTTAGTGTAATTTTCCTATGAAAGTGTCGGGTAATTGACATTTAAAGAGAATAGTAAACCATTAAATGGCTTAAGGCTCGGAAATATTGACTGTATCGGGACGGGATATGAAAGGCTGCCGCGAATTAATTATAGAAGTGTTAATAAACATTTTAGGAGTTATTGCGACCCCGACACAGAGGGCAGAGAAGATTGTGCAGATCTATATATCCCTGCAGGCCTGTTTAGTCATTAGATTTGTGTTCAGGTTCCTTCACCTGAGCCTTGTACTATACAGTATACGGACCTGGAGACATAGGGCTCTGTACATTGTATAGTGGCCGGGCAGGGTTACTAATGTTCAAGTCTCCTTAAAGTGACTGCTATGACTTGGAGGATTTTCTTAATCTAGTGATAAGTACTGACATGACCTTGTTCTTTAGTACAGAGAACCTCTTTGAGTCTGAATATTTACAGACATGTCAACTCACCCGTTTTTACAGTCACTATTGACTTTCGCTCAGCTGCCAGGCGCTTCATTTGTATTCTCTGCAATGTGAAGTCAATTCAGTGAATAGTAATGAAGACACTGATTGTTAGCCCCAATAAAAGTCAGGCACCCTAATAGTCAGGTACCCTAATAGTTAGACATCCTAATAGTCAGGCATCATAATAATCAGATACCCTAAGAGTCAGGCACCCTAATAGTCAGGCACCCTAATAGTCAGGTACCCTAATAGTCAGGCACCCTAATAGTCAGGTACCCTAATAGTCAGGCACCCTAATAGTCAGGTACCCTAATAGTCAGGCACCCTAATAGTCAGGTACCCTAATAGTCAGGCACCCTAATAGTCAGGTACCCTAATAGTCAGGCACCCTAATAGTCAGGTACCCTAATAATCAGATACCCTAAGAGTCAGGCAACATAATAGTCAGGCACCCCAATAGGCAGGCACTCTAATAGTCAGGCATCCTAATAGTCAGGTACCCTAATAGTCAGGCACCCTAATAGTCAGGTACCCTAATAGTCAGGTACCCTAATAGTCAGACATCCTAATAGCCAGGCACCCTAATAGTCAGGTACCCTAATAGTCAGGCACCCTAATAGTCAGGCACCCTAATAGTCAGGTACCCTAATAGTCAGGCACCCTAATAGTCAGGTACCCTAATAGTCAGGCACCCTAATAGTCAGGCATCCTAATAATCAAATACCCTAAGAGTCAGGCAACATAATAGTCAGGCACCCCAATAGGCAGGCACTCTAATAGTCAGGCATCCTAATAGTCAGGTACCCTAATAGTCAGGTACCCTAATAGTCAGGCACCCTAATAGTCAGGCACCCTAATAGTCAGGCACCCTAATAGTCAGGTACCCTAATAGTCAGGCATCCCAATAGTCAGGCACCCTAATAGTCAGGCATCCCAATAGTCAGGTACCCTAATAGTCAGGCATCCTAATAGTCAGGTACCCTAATAGTCAGGCACCCTAATAGTCAGGTACCCTAATAGTCAGGTACCCTAATAGTCAGACATCCTAATAGTCAGGTACCCTAATAGTCAGGTACCCTAATGGTCAGACATCCTAATAGCCAGGCACCCTAATAGTCAGGTACCCTAATAGTCAGGCACCCTAATAGTCAGGTACCCTAATAGTCAGGCACCCTAATAGTCAGGTACCCTAATAGTCAGGCACCCTAATAGTCAGGCACCCTAATAGTCAGGCACCCTAATAGTCAGGTACCCTAATAGTCAGGCATCCCAATAGTTAGGCACCCTAATAGTCAGGCACCCTAATAGTCAGGCACCCTAATAGTCAGGCATCCCAATAGTTAGGCACCCTAATAGTCAGGCACCCTAATAGTCAGGCACCCTAATAGTCAGGCACCCTAATAGTCAGGCATCCTAATAATCAGATACCCTAAGAGTCTGGCAATATAATAGTCAGGCACCCCAATAGGCAGGCACTCTAATAGTCAGGCATCCTAATAGTCAGGTACCCTAATAGTCAGGCATCCTAATAGTCAGGTACCCTAATAGTCAGGCACCCTAATAGTCAGGCATCCCAATAGTTAGGCACCCTAATAGTCAGGCATCCCAATAGTTAGGCACCCTAATAGTCAGGCACCCTAATAGTCAGGCACCCTAATAGTCAGGCATCCTAATAGTCAGGCACCCTAATAGTCAGGCATCCTAATACTCAGGTACCCTAATAGTCAGGTACCCTAATAGTCAGGTACTCTAATAGTCAGGTACCCTAATAGTCAGTATGTTCAGAGAATTTTCTCTATCCAAAAGCTTCATTAGTATTTTTCTTTACATGCATGTATTGGTATACAGAGATATACTGCTATATGACATTGTGTGTTATACAATATATCATCAGGTATACAATGCACTGGCATATACAGATATATCTCTAAATTAGGCTTCATTATTCATGTGTGATGCCGACCTTATCATGTTATGTGTGAGCATCAGGATATTTTTGTCAACTTTTTGAAAACTCTTATCATCGTATTAGAACTGCCTAATAGATTTGGCGTCGCATTAAGCGGTCTCCTAACTACACAGATCTGCAGCTGATACAGTATATATATATATATATATATATATATATATATATATATATATATATATATACTATTATCCTGCCCTACCCATTAAAAGTCTTACGTCCTATGTACTATACAAAGAGTAACAAAAAGCCTGTTATTTTCAATCCTGTATTAAAACTGTGATCACCATAAACATACAAAGATAAAAATTGCTATATGCACAGAATGTTCCGGTGATTTATGACTGTTTCAGCAATCAGCCGCTGTAGAGTAATTGTTGCTTAAAGCGACCTGTGAGCGTAACAATATTTGGCTGATTGCTGAAATAGAGGTGAATTACTCCTACATGTTTGTCATCTAGTGATTTGGGTCTATGTGTCTGCACGGCTTCCATGGCTTTCTGTACTCTAATTTTCAGCAGGTAAACCTTTCACTTTGGACTGGAAAAAGCCAACATAAAAGCGTTCTGAGCACAGCCATTATATTCCTCTGTAATGTGATAAGCGTCATCAGAAATGTTCGGTGTACAGCCAACTGCTGAAGATAGCACTTACTCTCATGAATTCAGCCTGCTAAGGAATAGGAAGGTCATAGAGAGAGAACCCCTACTTGGGAAGCCCCTCTGAAGTCAGAATACTCTATAGAAGTGTAAGTCCACCATCCTCATAAGATAGTAGGAGCATAAAAAGGTTCAAATATTAATGTTACAATGTTTCCTATTCCGATGTTGCTGTTTATCTGTTGTCTCAGATGAAACAAAGCTCTTGTGTCAGAGTTTTCCATGCAAAAACATAATATATTTAATGTATGCATCCTAATATGGTATGGCAATATTGATTGGAAGCAACGCCTAAAGGGCATCATTCCCATTGGAAGGAACTATAAAATAGTAGTATTAGTAGAAAGATAAAAATTCACACTTGCTACAAGTCCTGATTCTTTTCTTGTCCTGTTGACTAGTGTTTATTTCCAATTCCTCCAGAAGGGAACTTAAAACATTGGAAAGTCACAGACAATAAGGATAAATCCTAAATTGGGGGATTTGTACAATGTATGTCTTTGTAGAATGGGAGGAAATCCATGCAAACACGGGGAGAATGTACAAACTCCTAATAGATGTTGCTCCTGGTGGGATTCAAACCCAGGACTCCAGTGCTGCAAGGCTGCATTGCTAACCAATGAGCCACCATGTTGCCCAAGTCTCTGGACATTGTACAATCTCGTATGTCACAGCACATCACTCCATGTTAACAGAGGATATGCTGCCAACCATAATGCAATGAACAAGCTCCAATCGAGAAATATCCTTGATCTGTGCTAGTTGTGGCTGGAAAATCCCCCAAATACTTATTTCAGCAGTTTCTCTCAGTTCACCAGTCCCTGGATTTATTTCAACTTTGCAGAGCAAACTTTTACTCATTTTTTTTTAATACCAAATAAAACTGAATCTGCAATAAACTCAAATAAAAGTAGGAAGTTAGCAGGAGGCGTCCTATTAATATTATATACGGTATCGATAAGGGAATATAAACGCCTTCTAACAATAGAATGAGGTTGTGAATTTGCTTTCCAAGCAATGTTCTATCACAATTTGCAGACACTCCCCCCAGTTTATGTTTAGTTGATGCATAGAACAGCTCATGTCCCCCCTACCAAGTTATTAGACCCCCTGAGTAGATCTTGTATTCCAGCTGCCAAGTTTGCTACATTTTCTATTGTATTATTGCACTGATTTTTGGAGACGTGATCAATTATTCTATAAAAGATTAAAAAAGCTGAAAGAATAAAAGTTGGTCCTGCGGTAAATGAACTTCGGGGCTGTGTAAACGGCGTTCTTTTGACGCTGCTATGAAAGAAACAATTATTGGGAATGAACTTGTACACGTCTGAGAATTACTTTGTAGCAACCAATAAGTTTGCTGATTGCTTTTTCCAAACTGCCAGTTAATGATGGGTGAATCTCATGAGATTCATTACGTGAATATTAAAAACGTTTACCCACAAGAATTTGTTTTTATGCTCTTTGATACCTCCAGACCCTAAAGTATAATAGTGGGAGGTGCGGAAAGAAAAAAAATTCCGATACTCCCCTTTCCTCAATTCTCCGCTTGCCATCCAATCCTCTCTTGCGTCGTCTTCTGGACTATTTCAGTCTCCTGGTGCCTGACGTTTGATGCTTCGCAGGTGGCAAACTCCAAAAAAATTTGAGTCTGGTCAAGCCCTGGATTTATAATGAACCCCGCTCGTTACGAATAGGTTCAGTCATCTCTATTGCTAGTAAATAATGTGTGATAGTCTCATAGTCTCACAGTCTCATAGTCTACCTCATTTCCATTCTCTGTTCTGCTACTGCAATGGATGGGGGTGGTGGAAGAATTCTGCTCCTATACAAGTAATGGGAGCGTTGCAGCAGCCCCATCCACTGTATACAATGTGGGTACTGCAGCCCCACTCCTATTACTCAAATAGGTGACAGCTGTTCTCGAAAAATGGAGAATGGTTGTACAATAATAGTTGAAGGTTTTCCAGAATCATAGTAAAAGGAACATTTTATGTGTCAAGTTGAGTAAGTTCATGAGTCCAGTGTATTGAGGAGGTAAACTCAGGTTCAGTCATGTAGTGCCCAACTGACAAGGGTCCCCCTTCTTCCCAGCTGCGGAAACCTCACACTGCCCCAATGGTCAGGTGGGCAGAGACAGAATTTAGCTCATGAATACAGCTGGACTCATAAAATACTCAGGAAAACTTTCAACATTACATTAAATACAAGTAAATACACCCGTCTCATGAGATCTAAGACATTTACCTATAAATTTATTAATATACCTAGAAATGCATACAGTTACCTATAAATGTATACAGTAACCTATAAATATATATAGTTACCTATAAATGTATAGAATTACCTATAAATATATACTGTATACTGTTACCTATAAATATATACAGTTATTTATAAATATATACAGTTACCTATGAATATATAGTTACCTATAAATGTATACAGTTACCTATATGTATATACAGTTACCTATAAATATATACAGTTACCTATAAATGCATACAGTTACCTATATGTATATACAGTTACCTATAAATATATACAGTTACCTATAAATGCATACAGTTACCTATATGTATATACAGTTACCTATAAATGTATACAGTTACCTATATGTATATACAGTTACCTATGAATGTATACAGTTACCTATAAATATAGATAGTTACATATAAATGTATACTGTTACCTATAAATATATACAGTAACCTATAAATGTATACAGCTATCTATAAATATACACAGCTGCCTATAAATATATACAGTAACCTATAAATGTATACAGTTACCTATAAATGTATACAGTTACCTATAAATGTATACTGTTACCTATAAATATATACAGTAACCTATAAATGTATAGTTACCTATAAATATAGATAGTTACATATAAATGTATACTGTTACCTATAAATATATACAGTAACCTATAAATGTATACAGTTACCTATAAATGTATACAGTTACCTATAAATATATACTTATACCTATAACTGTATGAAGTTTGTACTGTGATATTTCCTGACACATCCTCTCTAACCGAGACATCCAGACCTAAGAACACTTTTAAAATTGTTTCAAAAGAAGACATGTGTTTCGTCTGATCTAAGAGAGAAAATGAATATTTAATTGACGGATAATTCCTCTAATTAGCAAATTCAGTCCAATGGTTAAATGCCAGCTCACCCCCTCCCACTATAATGACATCTGAAGATACAGAACACTTTCACTGAGACCTTGAGGTCACCTATTAAAAGTTTGTGCCTATCAGACTTTTCCCACTTTCGGAGCGCTGAGTACAGATTGTGGGCGTCCTTTTCAATAAAATGCCTTTAAGCTGACCATTAGACAAATGTCTTGTTTTATCTTCGCAGCGCTTTGAAGTTTTATCTCATTAATAGTTGCCAGTCGTAAAGTTCACAGAGGATATAAAACCTTCGGTAAACACGTTACATTAATAAGTAAAGCATCTACAGCGTCGGCTTCTCTTTTCATCATATTTCACTTCTACCTGAACAAGGCAGGCAAACAAGGAAAAAAAAGCCGAAATACTAAAACTTCCAAGGTGCTTTAGGATGGTGGAGCCACTTTGTGATTTGTGACGTTGGTCGTGCACTTGTCCCTCGCAGGTAATAAGTAAATAATGTTCTTACCTGTCCAGTCTACTTGGCGGTGATGTGCCTTGGCTCCCTCGATGGAACTATAACCGCTACAATGTTACCATTCCACTTGCCCTGGCTGAGCACTTGATTAAATTGCACCTTTATCACCTGTCCAACTAACCATCAGCCATGGCTTAATTTGTCCTCCGAGGCATTGGCTCGCTGTTCCAGTCCGCTGAGCTGTGCTCTTGTTAATCCAGCCTGCTCAGAACCTCGCTTTTTAGAAACAATTTGCTAGGAATATATCAAACACGGCTGACACGAAGAAAGGATGGTAGTTAGTATCCAATTAGTTCTCCAACTGGAGTTGGGTAAGAAATATTTGGAATAAGAATTCTCTATCGCATAGAAGTGCAGAAGCCATCCAAAAACTTTTGCCCATTAATTAAGTGCTCTTCAATGTTGCAAGGATTTCTTCTGAGCCTTTCCTTCATGACTTCTCTATAGTAAGAAATTCAGTTTTGTACAAGCGGCCGCAATCGCAAAGAGCAAAATTAAAAATTTTTGCCACCTTCGTCGACTCCATACTAGGATCCTCTCCAAAGACTCTGGTGCAGGTTGGCTTTTCTGTCTTACTTCCACCATTCCCAAGCAATCCGTATTGGTAGTTTTATCAAGCAATATGCTAATTAGTCTCTCTCCTGTCAAGCGGGTGGTCCCTGTCCAGCTCAGGACCGTCTAGGTGACAGTGGAAAGTCTACGTATCTGTAGAACAGTGGGGTCTAGGGAAAAAAATTCAAATTATGCTCAACTCAGTGGAGAAGCTCCTGCAGAATAATGCAAAGACTTGAAATTTGTGGAAGTGGTGGAAGGTCCTCTTAAAAAGGGATATCCAGGATTGTTTTATGACCGATCCCTAGGATAACATAGATATCTGATTATTGGGGGGGGGGGCAATAGCCTTCCTCTGCATGGATCAGGTGTTTGGGGCTGCATTAGATCCCAGTACCAAGCAGTTTATGGAGTCAGAATAAGTAGAAGGCTCAGTACACTGTATAGTGAATGGTCAGCATTACTGCAGTTCAGCTCCCAATGACATCAAATCACATATTCCTCCACCCAAACTGCAAAGAGTGGGCGCCCAGGGACACCTCTTCTGGCGCTCCAACGTCATGATGCTTAGATGCAATTTTGTAAAACTCATCATGAACCTGGCTTGTGATGAATCAGATTGCTTGTTCCTACACAGGACCCCAATCTTGTGACCTGTGAGAGTCATAGCGTCAGACCTACGAGCCAAATATAGGAAATATTAACAAATCAAAGCGTTATCATAATTGAATAAAATCATGTCTAGAAGGGCCATAACACGGAAGGCAGCGCCGAGGTCAATGGTTCAGTTTATAGTTATTACAATATATCAGTTCTCTCTGATCTGATGATAAATCCGAAAGGTCGGTTCTATCAGTGTAAATCCAAAAGTTAGAAGGGAATTGTTGGGTAGATACTTAATTACCATCTTATACAAGATTAGAAGACTTCATCTGATTGACACTAGGCTCACGCCTGCATTCAGGTTTCCATTTGGTGGCTCCGTGGCTAATCATAGACGCGGACCCCATAGACTATAATGTTGTCTGCAGGATTCTGCCTGGTTTCCACCCAAAAAACGTTGATTGCGGGAATTTTTTTCTGCATTCTAAAATGGGAAACAGAATCCCCAAGCGGAGAGCAGGCGCGGCGATGAACCTATAACCTGATAGGTTTTCTTTCCCAAGTGCTGTATAATCGTTTTTCTTCATTAGTTCTTACCTTAATGATTGGTCAGGGGTCACAGTAACATTTTGCAGGATGGGATATAATTGTCATGCAAAACCGTCAACGAGTGATCAAATTTCAAGCAGCGCCACCTCAGGCTAAAAGATGCATTGCATTTCTCATTGTGCTGCCCCTATAAGGTAACGATGTGCTGGGTCCTCCAGAGCTGGTCCTTGTAGATATTCTCATCATTAACCAATGATTGGGGGCCCCTTATGGTTTTTTTTCTAATTTATTTATCTTTAAATACACAACTTATACAAACCAGACAATCCCTTGACGACCTTTTAAAGACCTTTCACCATCTCCCCCAATTCTAACTCATTGCATCCTATGGCGGGTGCCTCTCGACTGATTCTTTCTCTAGCCCTCACCCTTCCTGAGCAATCATTTCTGTTGGTTTGCAGCCTTTAAGATCTCTGATGTGAAGCCGTACACTCGATTGGACGTGACCATTGTTCCTAGAGGTTTGCTTCAGCACCATGGACAGTCTGGAGGTTACTACAGTACATAGTATAGCGGTGCCATTAAACAACACAAGCTCTGTGATCACTGAAAGAGCATGTATCCATCCGGAATAAGGTTTGTACGGCTTTAAGAGCTTCATATACCGTATGGGGAATTATCAGTTATCAGAGGGAAGGGTCCCCTGTTTTAGATACTCAGTCTTTGGCCTGGGTGGGTTGCAAACAGTGGGAACATTTTATTTTACCTAGTAGTCCAGGACTACTACCATAGCAGATACTATAGGTCATCTGACCTTAGGGGGTCCGGTTGGCCTGCTCCAATCCCCGCTCCGGTCCATGGCCACCTCCGGGGAGATGGCTACTTCCTTCAGCCCTCCAGGGGGCCCACATGACATCACAACTAGAAGCGATATCCACATGTGTAATACACGCTGATCCCAAACACATCCGCATTAGTCCAACATCGGCGCCCGGATCACTGAGGTCAACAATGAGCTGTTCAGTAAATTGGAAGTAACACGGGGCTGAAACTTTGTCTTGACTAAATAACCCATCCCCCCCTGGAATTTCCTGCGGCTATAGAAGACTAAACAGGAAGGAGAGCAATTGCTTTGATATATGGGAACATGGCAGCCATAAAACATATCCTTATCTTGAGTATGTTCGGTGAAAGAGATGGAGTTTAGAAGACATTAATGAGCTTAGTGGCCAAACACAAGCCCACGGGCCGAGCGCTCACACGCCAGACATGGATCTGAGGAAACATGTAATTTGCCGTTTATTTTCCAGTGGGGAGCCTATTATTCCTTATAATACATCGAGTTGTAATTGCAACGTGACATTACTGACTTCTATTCATTGCGGAGCACTTTAAAGTCGCTTTATGTGACATAACTACTCAGCAGATGTATACAAGATAATCCGCCGCTTACTGGTAAAAACAAGGCACAATAAGTCAGCGACAAAGCCTGAGGACGCCGGCTGTGCCGACACACCGAGTACACAGAGTTTGCCGCTCACATTGCTATACGTTACCGTAGGGGGTTGATTATGCATCATTGTTGCGTGAGTGAATTTTAGGATATTTTTGTACAGTTAATGTCTCAGTGATAAACAGGTTTGTGTATTGTTTATTCCTGAGGTTTTCGAGAATTTAAAGAGGAAAAGGAAATGTTTACCTGCGGATAGGACTGGATTTATAAAGGACCTTTCTCTAGGTCTGGAAATCCCAGAGATGTAGATCATGTGATCGGCGCTGTCACCCGGAGCATTTTATTGTTTTGTTTATCCAAATCCGTTCAGCTATTCCAAAGATATAAGCCCTTCTAGTGTTGATGCAAATTAGAGTCTACTAGCCAAGTGGGCGGTAACATTGTGGAATCTCTGTGTGCCGTATGTTATGCAGTGTTACCACCCACTTGGCTAGTAGACTTTAATTGACATCAATGATAACAGAGCTTATATCTTTGGAATGGCTGAACAGGAATGGATAATCAGAACAACAGGGAGACAGGTGAGAAAATAAACCGTTCTCCTAATTTATAAAATGGCTTTCACTAGCCAAATATATAGATTCAAAGGTGTGTAGATATCAAGTGTGAAGGGGCAAGACCCCAGGGTTAAAACTGTCACATGGGTTTATGGCATCTTACAGAAATCACTGACCTGAGACCCTGAGAACTGATAAGAACCTGGAATTGTTACATTGTTTCTACCAATTACTAATAACCCCCCCCCCTCCTTCCTCCTAGAATTCTATCCCTATGTGCCCTTTTGTACATAAATCTGCTCCTTCAGAAATGCTTTTAAATGTACTTGCGAAAGGAGCCGAGAGATCCGAAACGTTGTAACCTGTCATCATTATTAGTCAGCCATTAAAAAGGGATCAACTACTGAAGACTAGCAAGTTTTTTTGTTTTATTGGTTACCTTGTATACATTCCTTTTCCATTTATGGTTACTTTGTATACATTCCTCTTCCATTTATGGTTACTTTGTATACATTCCACTTCCATTTATAGTTACTTTGTATACATTCCATTTCCAGTTATAGTTACTTTGTATACATTCCTCATCCATTTATGGTTACTTTGTATACATTCCTCTTCCATTTATAGTTACTTTGTATACATTCCATTTCCAGTTATAGTTACTTTGTATACATTCCTCATCCATTTATAGTTACTTTGTATACATTCCTCTTCCATTTATAGTTACTTTGTATACATTCCTCTTCCATTTATAGTTACTTTGTAAACATTCCTCTTCCATTTATAGTTACTTTGTATACATTCCTCATCCATTTATAGTTACTTTGTATACATTCCTCTTCCATATATAGTTACTTTGTATACATTCCTCTTCCATTTATAGTTACTTTGTATACATTCCTCTTCCATATATAGTTACTTTGTATACATTCCTCTTCCATTTATAGTTACTTTGTATACATTCCTCTTCCATATATAGTTACTTTGTATACATTCCTCTTCCATATATAGTTACTTTGTATACATTCCTCTTCCATATATAGTTACTTTGTATACATTCCTCTTCCATATATAGTTACTTTGTATACATTCCTCTTCCATATATAGTTATTTTGTATACATTCCTCTTCCATATATAGTTACATTGTATACATTCCTCTTCCATTTATAGTTACTTTGTATACATTCCTCTTCCATATATAGTTACTTTGTATACATTCCTCTTCCATTTATAGTTACTTTGTATACATTCCTCTTCCATATATAGTTACTTTGTATACATTCCTCTTCCATATATAGTTACTTTGTATACATTCCTCTTCCATTTATAGTTACTTTGTATACATTCCTCTTCCATATATAGTTACTTTGTATACATTCCTCTTCCATATATAGTTACTTTGTATACATTCCTCTTCCATTTATGGTTACTTTGTATACATTCCTCTTCCATATATAGTTATTTTGTATACATTCTTCTTCCATATATAGTTACTTTGTATACATTCCTCTTCCATTTATAGTTACTTTGTATACATTCCTCTTCCATATATAGTTACTTTGTATACATTCCTCTTCCATTTATAGTTACTTTGTATACATTCCTCTTCCATATATAGTTACTTTGTATACATTCCTCTTCCATATATAGTTACTTTGTATACATTCCTCTTCCATATATAGTTACTTTGTATACATTCCTCTTCCATATATAGTTACTTTGTATACATTCCTCTTCCATATATAGTTACTTTGTATACATTCCTCTTCCATTTATAGTTACTTTGTATACATTCCTCTTCCATATATAGTTACTTTGTATACATTCCTCTTCCATATATAGTTACTTTGTATACATTCCTCTTCCATTTATAGTTACTTTGTATACATTCCTCTTCCATATATAGTTACTTTGTATACATTCCTCTTCCATTTATAGTTACTTTGTATACATTCCTCTTCCATTTATAGTTACTTTGTATACATTCCACTTCCATTTATCGTCCAGTTAGCCCGATGGATACTGATGGAAGTCCAACCTAACCTTTTGTATCCATTTTTTGTTAGAAACTGGCATAACATACTCCGGGTCTTTCCATCCTATCTGAATGTTTTTGTCATTGTTCTTTTACCATTTGATTCACAAATACAAAAACTTTTTGGTGTCTTAGCAATCTTTGAAGGTCACTGGCTTGGTGCATCCCCCGCCGTAATATAATGAGATTCCTTCTCCTGCTCTGCTAATGACTAGATATAATTCACCGCGTTACGCATGTCAGGATTTCCGGCACGGACTCGGTGCACCTGTTACATTACGACTTGGCTGTGTGTCCACTTCTCTATTGTGCTGCTTGATGACTTTATCTAGACCATTTGTTTGAAGCCGTCCTGTTAAAGACCATGTTAAATAGAGCTTAATTGAATATAAAGTAAATAATGTCAAGGGAATATCACATGTGAAACTCGCTGTCTTGGCAGAGGAATTAGGCTCATTTACTGCGAGCTTGGATTTTAATATTTAAGCAAATTACTTCCTTATTCATTACAAGCTGAATTAAGTGAAGAATGGCACAGATGGTAATTCTGCTAATGTTGCCAATGGTGGCGGGTCCGAAGGCACTGGCAGTCCTGGAGTACCTGGCAGGAAAAATCCCATTCGCTCACAGTATTTTATGGTCACAGAACTTAAAGGTTATTGTTCAGCTGTCACACCCCAGAAAGCAGAATTCAGCCACTATGTTTTCTATCAGAAAAGATCAACGAATAGACGTCCACAATCTGTCTGCCCTGTAACACTGTATCCCATCTGCAGGGTCTCCGAGAAGCCCAATAGATCGTTGTCAGGGATACAGCAAGTCCATATTATTACCGATGAAAATCACATTACAAGAAAAAGCTGTTAAATTAGTTTTATCCATCAACTCACAATGCCATGATACCAATATAAGGCCACAGATTGCGGAAAAGCTGTGTTTTTATGTTGCAGATGTTGCTGTGTTCTATGTTGCAGATTTTGCTGTGTTTTATGTTGCAGGTTTTGCTGTGTTTTATGTTGCAGATTTTGCTGTGTTCTTTGTTGCAGGTTTTTCATTGTTCTTTGTTACAGATTTTGCTGTTCTTTGTTGCAGATTTTGCTTTGTTTTATGTTACAGATTTTGTTGTGTTTTATGTTGCAGATTTTGCTGTCTTCTTTGTTGCAGATTTTGCAGGTTATTTTGGCTTGGAAAGATATATAAAATATTTTAAAAAAAATACTTCTCCTTTCAACTAAATTCACTCCTGGCTCAAAAAATGCAACAAAATCTGCAACAAGAGTGTGTGACCTCAGCCTAAGGAAGGATCCAGTATAATCTATGTAGTTATGTATTGGGTGTCCCTTTGGCATATGGCACAATAATTCACTGTCCTTCTACATGTCTGACTATATGTTATAATTTTTTTCCGTTTTATTGAAATATTTGTATCTTTCCTATTACACTGTTATTCTGTAGTTCTCAATTGCACAAGAGGTGTTTGTTACCCCAAAATAATAAGACTTGTATACATTCACATCAACTAGATATACATACAATACTGTAGATGTGCCCGGTACATTACACCATTACTACATTATTATACTAATATAAATATAATATTACAAATACAGATGTAGCAAACTTTAACTTGATACTGATAATTTGCTACATTGTGATAACTTATTGCTCACAGTAACACAGCATATGCTATTGAAAAAGTCAAGTAAAAGTCTCATATGAAATGTAAAGTTAAAGATTCTTGTCCGGTCCTGGTCAGCACCTGTAGTCCAGCTCTCAACACCTCACTGCTCTCCATCTAGAACCTTGCTGATGGATCCTAAGACGTCCGTCTCCTTCAGCCTCTACCCCCTATAAATGAACAAATGAAATGACCTACGAGATGTAAAATTAAATATGTCCACAGACTGTTGGATACAATCCTTATACTATGTATACACAACTAAATATAGGGCAAAAAATTGGCAAAGCAATATAAATAGAACACTATGCTAAAAAAGCGCACTGCCACAGAAAATGTTTAGCAAAAAAAATATATAAAGCTTTATTTAAATACATTTTAAAACATATACAACATATACAACGCGTTCACTACATGAAGGTCCACCCATAGGTAATTTACCACTTGGTATCATGTTATTTCACAGAATATTTGCACTTTAAAAAACTATATGTTATATATGCACTTTAGAAACCATGGATGTTTCACATATCCTTATATATATGTAATGTAAGTGTCATTTATTCATCATCAACCATTAGTATTCCATCTTGGGCCTTCATTGTTCTGTTTGGTTGTATCACCCCATTCATTATTTCTGTCTTATATATGTTTTAAAATGTATTTAAATAAAGCTTTATATATTTTTTTTGCTAAACATTTTCTGTGGCAGTGCGCTTTTTTAGCATAGTGTTCTAATCCTTATACTATGTTAAGCACTTGGCTGGATATTAAAATTCTCTTCTATTTCGTTCACGAACCCAGCTGTCAACAATAGTAAGTGACACAACCGCTTAGCCTGCGTTTACACGGTGCATTGTTATTGCATGCAGTTTTTAATTGCAGTAATGAGTAGCACATGTCATCTATGGCGCTAAACCACGGGTTTAACATGGAGGTGGAGGTGAAATGCACAATATTAGGTGCCATTTATTGCTGCAACTAGAGACTGTTTGCAGTTCTTTAGCCAATAAGCTCCATGTAAAGCGAGGGCTGCTGAGTGGAGAGGCAGAGCAAGGCATCTGGGTACATATGATTAGCAGTCAAGATGGAGAGTCACAGTCCCAAACACTGTAGTGCAGGGGTAGGGAACCTTCGGCTCTCCAGCTGCTATGAAACTACAACTCCCAGCATGCTCCATTCACTTCCATGGGAGTTCCCAGAACAGCAGAGCAAGTATGCATGCTGGGAGTTGTAGTTTTGCAACAGCTGGGGAGCCGTACGTTCCCTACCCCTGCTGTAGAGTAACAAGGATTGGAGTGGATTGGAGATGTCAGTACTGGAGCTCTCAGGAGAGGACAGACCAGCCAAGAAGCAGCTTCGAGCTACAGTCAGGTTGAAGGCCAGAAGTATAGGAGGTATTTGTACAGAGTCCGGCTAGAGAGACCTGAGCTGAACATTGGCCCATGCTTGAACCTTACACAGGCAGAATAGCATTAGAGAGAAGGCAGAAAGGGAATATAACCTGCAATATCCATACTGACACGGTAATAAGGGCTTGTAAGGTGCTAAAGAGTCTTTCAGATTGGAAATACTCCAAAACCAATGATAGTACCGTGTAGGGTCTTTTAATATGAGCAGGAATTTACCTTGGGCACCAGAAACTGGTGGGATAATCATTGTTTTATAGGGATGTAAATAAACCTGCAAGTGCCATGACAAGGCAGAGGCTGAATATATCAGTCACAGATAAAGGGGCGGTTTTGGTGATTCCAGATCTGGCCCTGCCCTGGTGCACTTGGCACTTCCATATAAAGTTATTGTTCTCTGTTCTCTGCCTGTTTACTGGTTTGCTGTCCTTGGATCTATTTCTCATACCTGATACTTTGCTCTCTACCCTGACCTTTGCCTAATCACTGCTTTGACCCTGCGCCGCCTGACTTGACCTCTGCCTGGATTACCATATTGCTCAAACTCTGTCAGTCCTAACCTTAGTCTTGACTATTCTCTTGCCTGATCCATTGGTGCTACACAATGGAGTCTTTCAGCCCACCCGGGGCAGTCATCACCTACAAGGGGTTTCTACCTAGTGGTAGCAACCTAGTGATTCTCTGCAGCAAAGCAGTGCAGGTGTTAAATGGTGAAAACTAGGGGCCCATCTCAGCCAAGAGCTAGGATCAGTCTTAGTAGGTGACAACCAAGATTTTACATGAGACCCGATGAAACTACTGTACTCTCTATATAGCACATTGGATGACTGCAGCGAGATCTCACTTCTCAGGTTATTGAGTGGACAATATGGAAACTGATGTTCCCAGATAAAATATTCATTTTCATAGGAAATCCTCTCTTTAATCATTAGATTGCGGGTGACATCAGAAACCTCAGATAATTACCCCTAAACAGACATAAAAAGTTAATAAACTCGGAGCTTTTTAAATAATATTATTACGCATGAATAATGTCAAATCTCCATCTCCAGAGACCTCATTAGTGTTTAATTTGATCTTTTATCCTTTCACAGAAATTCTGAATCAAACATTACATCTCCCTCGTCAGAATCTAGGCTGAGAAGCCTGAACAGAAGGAGGAGAAGGCTGGATGGGACTTACAGGGTAATTAGGGCGTATAGACGTCGTATCGAGGCTCCTCGGCCCGTGACCCCACTATCAGCTGGAGCGCAGACCCCCTAATAAAGCTGATATGGATATTCCAGGGTTGGCTTTACATTGATCATCTGATTGCCCAACCGATTTCAGTCTAAAGGAATGTCTGGACCAGTGTTATAGATGGCCTATAGTATAGACTGGGAATATCTGACACTGGTGAACCCCTGTTTGAAGACCTTGTGTTGAATGGATGAGCTCCAGATTGTCTTCTCAGGCCAGTAACATCATATCCATTGATCCCATGGCCACACTGCACTTACGTTCCATTGAAATGAATGGAGCTGAGCTGCAATACCAAGCACAACCACTATACAGTCCACAGCTCTGTAGTGGGAACATAGTGAAGAGCCCGGGCCACGTCTCCAAATACTGCAGCCCCTTCTATCAGCTGATCTTTGTCAGGGTAAGTTAGTGATCAAAGGGGATCATTTAAGGAGGGGTTGAAAATAAAAGGTGGATCACTGAGGAATGGATCAAATGTGTTTCTGACCTCAGCTTGTTATTTGACCACATCTCTGTCTATATCCTGATGTATTTCTGGTTTTGACCTTGGCTTGTCCCTGTCTGTTGACTTGCACCGGTGTCTGACCTCAGCTAGTTCCAGATCATTGCACCTGTGCCACCTGCCGTGACTGCCTGCCTGGCTACTATTCTCCTGGTGGCTTTGCATCTGCATCCCTTGACCTACTTTGCCAACTGTCTTTTACAGCAGAATCATTTCAGAAGGTAGTGACCTGGTAGTCTTCCTGCCCCAAAATCCTCCATGGAGGAGAAAGGGTGAATACCCGGGATGTCCCTTAGCTTGGTGACACAGTGGGACCACACTGACTGTAAGGCCTCATGCATATGGCCGTGTATGTGCACAGTCCCATGAGCTATTTTGCAATGAATGGCGTTGTGAAGGCTCAGGTAGCACACGCATGCAATCCAAGTGCCGTCCATGCCAGGTGATCCTGTACATGTCACTTTACAGCTGCTAGTATCAACAGCAATGCACCTTTCAATTTATAATATCAGATAAATCCATGTTCCAATATGGAATTTCATAATCACAGTTATAAAGGAGATCAGAAAATTATCAATTACAACCAAAACAGCCCCAAATCAACGTCCTTACAGCAACACCTACAATAAGATATTCTGCCAATGTATCCGATCCCCTAAGGTACCATATGCAATGTAACATACCTAGTAATATACTCAACATTGATACGTTTGCTAATATGCATGCAATCCACAGCGCCGGTGAGGGCTTCCAAAATAAGAGCTCGTAAAAAAGACTAATTGATTCAAGGCACGGTAAGGAGATCCCTGCGCTTTGCCAACAACAAAACTCTATGGATGCAGAATTTGGAAGGAACAATTCTTCTAATTGACTGGTTTGCTTGACACACACAAAGTGACCTCCATAAAAGTTGCTACGTGACGATCATTCACATTGTATTCATAACTGCAATAACCAGCACCCTGACATTATATTCTCTATATGATGGTTAATAAATTGTCAGTTTGTTGTCCCTGGACCCATTGCCAAAAGGTTAATATCCTATTTTATGATGGGTTCAAAGGATAGTGATATTCAGAATAGATAAGTAAGAAGTGGCCACTTATCTTCAGGTCAGATCTCTCTCACTCCAGGGGAGAACCCATGCCCCAAGATATACACGATCCAAGAGTACCCACGCCCCAAGATATACACGACCCAAAAGCGCCCACGCCCCAAGATATACACGACCCAAGAGCGCCCACGCCCCAAGATATACACGACCCAAGAGCGCCCACGCCCCAAGATATACACGACCCAAGAGCGCCCACGCCCCAAGATATACACGACCCAAGAGCGCCCACGCCCCAAGATATACACGACCCAAGAGCGCCCACGCCCCAAGATATACACGACCCAAGAGCGCCCACGCCCCAAGATATACACGACCCAAGAGCGCCCACGCCCCAAGATATACACGACCCAAGAGCGCCCACGCCCCAAGATATACACGACCCAAGAGCGCCCACGCCCCAAGATATACACGACCCAAGAGCGCCCACGCCCCAAGATATACATGATCTAAGAGCACCCACGCACCAAGATATACATGACCCAAGAGTACCTACGCCCCAAGATATACATGACCCAAGAGCGCCCACGCCCCAAGATATACACGATCCAAGAGCACACACACCTCAAGATATACACGACCCAAGAGCGCCCACGCCCCAAGATATACACGACCCAAGAGCGCCCACACCCCAAGATATACCCAACCTAAGGGCACCCACGTCCCAAGATATACACAACCTAAGGGCACCCACGCCCCAAGATATACACGACCCAAAAGCGCCCACGCCCCAAGATATACACGACCCAAGAGCGCCCACGCCCCAAGATATACACGACCCAAGAGCGCCCACGCCCCAAGATATACACGACCCAAGAGCGCCCACGCCCCAAGATATACACGACCCAAGAGCGCCCACGCCCCAAGATATACATGATCTAAGAGCACCCACGCACCAAGATATACATGACCCAAGAGTACCTACGCCCCAAGATATACATGACCCAAGAGCGCCCACGCCCCAAGATATACACGATCCAAGAGCACACACACCTCAAGATATACATGACCCAAGAGCGCCCACACCCCAAGATATACCCAACCTAAGGGCACCCACGTCCCAAGATATACACAACCTAAGGGCACCCACGCCCCAAGATATACACAACCTAAGGGCACCCACGCCCCAAGATATACATGACCCAAGAGCACTCACACCCCAAGATATACACGACCCAAGAGCACTCACACCTCATGATATACACAAACCAAGAGCACACATACCTCAAGATATACACAACCCAGAAGCACCCACACCCCAAGATATACATGACCCAAGAGCACCTATAACACAAAATATACATGACCCAAGAGCACCTATACCCCAAAATGTACATGACACAAGAGTAACCACACCCCAAGATACACATGACCCAAGAGCACCCACGCCCCAAGATATACACGACCCAAGAGTACACACCTCAAGATATACACAACCCAAGAGCACACATACCTCAAGATATACACAACCCAGAAGCACCCACACCCCAAGATATACACGACCCAAGAGCGCCCACGCCCCAAGATATACACGACCCAAGAGCGCCCACGCCCCAAGATATACACGACCCAAGAGCGCCCACGCCCCAAGATATACACGACCCAAGAGCGCCCACGCCCCAAGATATACACGACCCAAGAGCGCCCACGCCCCAAGATATACACGACCCAAGAGCGCCCACGCCCCAAGATATACACGACCCAAGAGCGCCCACGCCCCAAGATATACACGACCCAAGAGCGCCCACGCCCCAAGATATACACGACCCAAGAGCGCCCACGCCCCAAGATATACATGATCTAAGAGCACCCACGCACCAAGATATACATGACCCAAGAGTACCTACGCCCCAAGATATACATGACCCAAGAGCGCCCACGCCCCAAGATATACACGATCCAAGAGCACACACACCTCAAGATATACACGACCCAAGAGCGCCCACGCCCCAAGATATACACGACCCAAGAGCGCCCACACCCCAAGATATACCCAACCTAAGGGCACCCACGTCCCAAGATATACACAACCTAAGGGCACCCACGCCCCAAGATATACACGACCCAAAAGCGCCCACGCCCCAAGATATACACGACCCAAGAGCGCCCACGCCCCAAGATATACACGACCCAAGAGCGCCCACGCCCCAAGATATACACGACCCAAGAGCGCCCACGCCCCAAGATATACACGACCCAAGAGCGCCCACGCCCCAAGATATACATGATCTAAGAGCACCCACGCACCAAGATATACATGACCCAAGAGTACCTACGCCCCAAGATATACATGACCCAAGAGCGCCCACGCCCCAAGATATACACGATCCAAGAGCACACACACCTCAAGATATACATGACCCAAGAGCGCCCACACCCCAAGATATACCCAACCTAAGGGCACCCACGTCCCAAGATATACACAACCTAAGGGCACCCACGCCCCAAGATATACACAACCTAAGGGCACCCACGCCCCAAGATATACATGACCCAAGAGCACTCACACCCCAAGATATACACGACCCAAGAGCACTCACACCTCATGATATACACAAACCAAGAGCACACATACCTCAAGATATACACAACCCAGAAGCACCCACACCCCAAGATATACATGACCCAAGAGCACCTATAACACAAAATATACATGACCCAAGAGCACCTATACCCCAAAATGTACATGACACAAGAGTAACCACACCCCAAGATACACATGACCCAAGAGCACCCACGCCCCAAGATATACACGACCCAGGAGGACCCACGCCCCAAGATATACACGACCCAAGAGTACACACCTCAAGATATACACAACCCAAGAGCACACATACCTCAAGATATACACAACCCAGAAGCACCCACACCCCAAGATATACATGACCCAAGAGCACCTATAACACAAAATATACACGACCCAAGAGCACCTATACCCCAAAATATACATGACCCAAGAGTAACCACACCCCAAGATATACACAGCCCAAGAGCACCCACGCCCCAAGATATACACGACCCAGGAGGACCCACGCCCCAAGATATAAGCCTGGTTTTCCTCTCTACACATGTCTGCAACAGCTTTCCTGCCTAAAAGCATCTAACAAATGTAAGACAAGTTTATTATGTACTTGTATCTCCTTCTGTCTTGTCTTATTGCTGATGTGACATTAGTCACAAACATAAAGCAGTTCTCCTGACAGTTTATAGATTTCTAGCCGCATCACAACCTGTATTTGCAGTCCAGTGTCCCTCCTATATTATGTACACTTCGGCATCTTCAGCTATTTGCTTGCCATTTTACAGTTACTCCTGGCAGGATTATATGTAAAACCAGTAGTAATAGTATTCATGGATAAAGGAAGGAGCAGACTGCTCCTTATTCTACACACCACCAGCCTGAGCGAGAAATGTAAAATGTGCTGCAGCCGTAATGAAGATATTAGCAGCAGCAATCTTATAGGACGTCATGTATGAAAGCCTCTATAGACTTCCCACCAAGACCTTGCAGATATTTCAATGTTTCATGAACACTCAGGTGCCCTTTAAATCTGCTCCATCCTCTTTAACGTGGAGACCTGGCCTCCTTGCTCCGATAGATCTCTCTATAATACCTTTGATACAATGTAATAAAATATTAATTTATTAATGGAACCCAGATGTGCAAAAGAGAATTTGAGCTAATAAAATGCAGAGATGATGAGCCTTCCCCTCCCAGTAGAAGGACAGAGTCGGCTATTTCACAATCTCTCCATTCCTTCCCCTTTATTATCTCTCTCCAGCTAAAGTGTATAAAGCCGGCTCTTATCTTGGGGACCACTGGAGCTGAAAACAGCATTTATAATGTCAGCCACTAAACCTGGCTGCAATAGAGTCACCTGGATGGCGGTTTTCATCTCTCCGGCAGCCGGTGATAATTGCATTTCATCAAATCCAATTGAAGTCCTCGCTCCCATTCTAATTTTATTTTAGCCGCAAACCTTCAAATGGGGAAAAACACGAAAAAACAAACAGGGAAAGTTCATTTTCGAGGCTCCTTAGAAAGATTCCAAACTGCAGATGACAACTATAAATCAGCCCAACGATATCACATTACGGGAAGGGAACAACCATAATCCATCTCGCGGTTATTTAATCCTGAGCGCGATCACGCGCCTCTATGTATCTTATTACCCTATTACTGCCGTAACCAGATTATCCGCTGGCTCGCTTTCCACTTTGCTGCATCTTTGCATTATCTGCTAGGTGGATCTGTAAAAACTCTATTACCTTAAAGACGTCTCGGCGTACACAGATGACTTATACTGTATATGGATTGTTCATCCGGGCGCTCAGAGGAGAGAAACCTAAAGAACAAATGAGGAAGATTGAGAGGTGATGAAGGAGATTAGTCCTGAATGTGCCGGCTGCGGCGACACGGGGACTATCCAATAGGGGCCTGCGTGATAGGATCTTGTGCGTTTCACGGCGGAGCGTGAACTGATTCGTCTTTGTATAAGAATAAGCAAATTAAAATCACACGGCAAGTAAAATATAATCAAGGAGATAATGGGGGAATTTATCAAATCTGGCATTTACGACGTCAGTCTGATCCCCTGTGTGCCGGGGCGGAGAGGCGACTCATTTATTAAGAGACACTATGGCTATGTTCACATGACAGCGGAGAGAGACAACGTTCTGTGACCAGTTTTTAAGAATCCCTTGGACAAAACAGACAAAGATAGCACATGCTCTAGTTTTTAATGTTCCATTAGATTAAGATATAACTTTGGCAAAGAATGTATGGCAAAAAAGTGACAGATAATGGTATGCACCTGAGCTGCTGCAGAACCTCATCCTATGCAACTCAGCTATTGCAGAACCTCATACTCCACACCTCTCTGGTACAGAACATCATAATAGTCCTAAGAGGAAAAGAGAACTACAAGTCCCAGCATGTCCCGGTGATATTATGGGTTATCTAAGGAGGGGTATAAGGAGGCCACAACAACTTCCAGCAAGAAGAAAAAACAAAAAAAAATCACCTCCGCCCCGTACAAAGCTCACAGCATAGGACCGTGTGTCACATGATCATCACAAGTCCTTCAGTCACCGCTTCCCTCCAATGTTGAGCTCCAACCCCAATGCACTGACTGGTGACAAGACAATCCTTCTCCATAGCAATGTCCTCTCCGCAGCTGAGCGCCATAGACCTGGGCAATGGAGGAGACACAGTGACTATTCCCCAGATACTCTATATACTGTATAGCGACCATTCCCCAGATACTCTGTATACTGTATAGTGACCATTCCCAGATACTCTGTATACTGTACATTCCCCAGATACTCTGTATACTGTATAGTGACCATTCCCCAGATACTCTGTATACTGTATAGTGACCATTCCCAGATACTCTGTATACTGTACATTCCCCAGATACTCTGTATACTGTATAGTGACCATTCCCCAGATACTCTGTATACTGTATAGTGATCATTCCCCAGATACTCTGTATACTGTATAGTGACCATTCCCAGATACTCTGTATACTGTACATTCCCCAGATACTCTGTATACTGTATAGTGACCATTCCCCAGATACTCTGTATACTGTATAGTGACCATTCCCAGATACTCTGTATACTGTACATTCCCCAGATACTCTGTATACTGTATAGTGACCATTCCCCAGATATTCTGTATACTGTATAGTGACCATTCCCAGATACTCTGTATACTGTATAGTGACCATTCCCAGATACTCTGTATACTGTATAGTGACCATTCCCCAGATACTCTGTATACTGTATAGTGACCATTCCCCCAATACTCTGTATACTGTATAGTGACCATTCCCCAGATACTCTGTATACTGTATAGTGACCATTCCCAGATACTCTGTATACTGTATAGTGACCATTCCCCAGATACTCTGTATACTGTATAGTGACCATTCCCCAGATACTCTGTATACTGCATAGTGACCATTCCCCAGATATTCTGTATACTGTATAGTGACCATTCCCCAGATACTCTGTATACTGTATAGTGACTATTCCCCAGATACTCTGTATACTGTATAGTGACCATTCCCCAGATACTCTATATACTGTATAGCGACCATTCCCCAGATACTCTGTATACTGCATAGTGACCATTCCCAGATACTCTGTATACTGTATAGTGACCATTCCCCAGATACTCTGTATACTGTATAGTGACCATTCCCCAGATACTCTGTATACTGTATAGTGACCATTCCCCAGATACTCTGTATACTGCATAGTGACCATTCCCCAGATGCTCTGTATACTGTATAGTGACCATTCCCCACATACTCTGTATACTGTATAGTGACCATTCCCCAGATACTCTGTATACTGTATAGTGACCATTCCCCAGATACTCTGTATACTGCATAGTGACCATTCCCCAGATATTCTGTATACTGTATAGTGACCATTCCCCAGATACTCTGTATACTGTATAGTGACCATTCCCCAGATACTCTGTATACTGTATAGTGATCATTCCCCAGATACTCTGTATACTGTATAGTCACCATTCCCCAGATACTCTGTATACTGTATAGTGACCATTCCCCAGATACTCTGTATACTGTATAGTGACCATTCCCCAGATACTCTGTATACTGTATAGTGACCATTCCCCAGATACTCTGTATACTGTATAGTGACCATTCCCCAGATACTCTGTATACTGTATAGTGACTATCCCCAGATACTCTGTATACTGTATAGTGATCATTCCCAGATACTCTGTATACTGTACATTCCCCAGATACTCTGTATACTGTATAGTGACCATTCCCCAGATACTCTGTATACTGTATAGTGACTATCCCCAGATACTCTGTATACTGTATAGTGATCATTCCCAGATACTCTGTATACTGTACATTCCCCAGATACTCTGTATACTGTATAGTGACTATCCCCAGATACTCTGTATAC